>NC_133231.1:1045764-1263264 GCF_040436345.1 Pagrus major
AACATAAATTACATACTGTTGCTTTAATTGTCCTCTTTTTATGCAGGCACACTACCTCTCCTTTCTGTGTCTCTCTCCTTAGCCCAAAAATAAAGTAGCCTAAATGCTAAGATGGGTTAAAAAATATACTTGGACAACTGTTAATATACCTGGGCAGCCTGCCCAAGTAAAACATATGTGTGGAAAACACTGGACAATGGTCTCCTGGATGTCCATTCCTAACCTCCTCCCTATGGGTACTTGTCGCTCTTTGTGTTTCTAAGTGCTGTATCGTTGAAGACGTTTTACCCCTCATCCAAGAGGCTTCTTCACTTCTAACTAACACGAGGGGAGTTATAGGCTTTTAAACTCTGTGTGGGAGTGTCCTTACAGAGTTGTTAAGGACACGTGTGAGCTCTGAGTTTCAGAGTCGGCCACTTGTGGGTCATTGACCAAACCGGCCTTCATGTGGGTTGTTAGGGCTAGGTGAGCCCAGGTGTGAATGGTTGTAAAGTTGTCTGGGGAGTGAACTCAGTCCTGCATTGTAGGTGGGTGATATGTAATATCGTAGGCCACCTCCTCTGTTCAAAAGTGTTTGTTCTAGTTTGACATAGATGGATTCCTTTACTCCTCTTTCAAACCATCTGTCTTCTCTGGCCAAGATGTTTACATTGTTGTCCTCAAAGGAATAATTTTTCTCCTTCAGATGTAAGTGGACAGCAGAGTCTTGACCTGAGGAGTTGGCCCTCCTGTGTTGTGCTATTCATTTATGGAGAGGTTGTTTTGTCTCCCCAATGTACACATCTGTGCAGTCCTGGCTGCATTGAACAGCATAAACTACATTACTCTGTTTATGCCTGGGTGTTTTGTCCTTAGGATGGACAAGTTTCTGCCTCAGTGTGTTGGTAGGTTTGAAGTGAACTGGGACATGATGATTATTGAAGATCCTCCTGAGTTTCTCAGATATTCCCGCAACATTAGGAATGATGATGTTGTTACGTTTTCCCGTCTCCTCCTCTCTGTCTGCTCTGGATCTTTTAGAGGTTTTGACAAAGGTCCAGTTTGAGTAGCCACAGGTTTTAAGTGCCCCCGTAATGTGCTTCTGTTCCTTCTCCTTCCCCTCTGACTTAGTGGGCACGGTCTCAGCCCGATGGTTTAGGGTTCTGATGACCCCACGCTTGTGCTCCAGTGGGTGATGACAGTCGAACAGCAAGTATTGATCTGTGTGTGTAGGTTTTCTGCTGACCTCAATGTTGAGGCTTCTGTCTTCTTCAGTGTGTACTGCACAGTCCAGGAAGAGCAGACTGTCTCCTCTGACACCTTCCTGTGTGAACTAGATGTTATTGTCCACGGCATTTATATGTTCTGTGGCTTACACTTCCCTCATTCTAATTTTGACCCAGGTGTTATCTACATACCTGAACCATCGGCTAGGAGCAGTTCCTGTGAAGTTACCCAAGGCTCTGCTCTCAACTTCTTCATCTTCTGCATCTCAAGTTAAAAACGCAGGTGGTTCCTGAGGTCAGCCAGCTTTCTGGATGTTCTTTCATACTCCTGTACCAGTTGAAGCATTCCTCCAAAAATGGTAAGCAACATGTTGATGAAAGTTCTCAGTCGTCCAGGTCATGGTAATTCTAAGTGCTGTATCGTAGGCAACTGGACGTGTTTCAGTTTCTTGAAGACGTTTCACCTCTCATCCAAGAGGCTTCCTCAGTTCTAACTAACATGAGGGGAGTTGCAGGCTTTTTACTACTTATACTCACTTCCTGCTTTGCAGCTGTAATAATTACTACAGCCTCTCGAGGTCACTGCCTAGTAATAAATGTAAATATGGGTCATAAGCTGTTTTCCCTATCCACCTATATGGTAGTGTTTCTGATGAGGACGGGCTGCTTTTCATGTGTTTTTAAAAGATTAATTACCAGCCTTATCCTTCAGTTTTTTCCAACTTATCTGATGTGTAACTCACAGGAAAATACATACGTCCCCTGCATGTGCATTTCTCCTTTGGGCCAGGATGCAGTTCATGGACAACAAAATAACATGATCTTAGTGTCAACATTCATTGGCCGGTAAGATGACACTGCTCACAGAGGTTTTAGCAGTAAAACTGGAAGTTCAAACTGTAAAAGTGCATGCAGTTTAATGCGGATGCGGATCGACTAGTTTATTCCAGTCTAATGAAAAGACCCAGAAAGACAAGGACAGAACGAAAAACTGTCCATATAACCATACATGCGCCCATAATGTCCAACTGATGACATACAGTGTAACACCCTCAAAAGCTTAAAGAGGCCATGAAAAGTTCATAATGTCAAATGGCAGACATGGAGCTCCATAAACCACAACCCACATGTCTTACTTGTTATTACCACTAGGAGGTTGAAATGGATGCCTCTTTTCAGTTGACAGCTAAGTTACACTGCAAACCTGACATGACACAAAATTCTCAGGATCTCTTTCTTTTCTACCCCTGTCATCTCTTTCTTTCTTCCCTATATCTAGCTCCCTGCAGTTGCCGTCTATGCCACGCTCATTTTAAACGCCTTTGGGGGTGTTTGGTGCGATTCCTCAGTGCAGAAGTGAAAAAACATGACATGCCTTCAGGGTACAATTACCCAATGCCAGCCACTATTACTGTGGTTCCTCTACAATCATTCCCTGAGGGAAGAAGCCATGGAGCCCACATAGCATCTCACTACCCCCCTGAGTAATGGATTTATGATATCCCCCTCTCCATATGGAGCCATCGGCCACATATACATAAACAACTCACACACATCTTGTGAGTATTTCACTTCACTGCAGCCATAATGCTCATAACTCCTGACTTATTCAACTAAACCTGTCCTAGAGCACATATGCATTTTTCTATACAGGATTATGCACAAGAGAATTATCTTTAAGATGCTTAACAAGAAAAATCCTCCCTCGGATCATTATACCGCTATACATCAGTGTATGAGGTTGATGCATTCCAGGATTTCTTGTGATATAGACTTATAATTATATTTTTGATGAACCATTACCTTGCTGTGTCTGTGTCTATTATTGATTTTACTACATTTCCCATAAAGCATTTTGTTAATCCATTAACTTAATTTCAACTGCAAAGTTCAGTATGGAAGAGCATTAGGGCCACTGTAAAAATGCATTTTTGAGTTTGGGAATTATTATTTTTTAGTTTTTAGTTTTTTGGGTTGTTTTTTTTTTTTTCCTTCGACTCCCTGAACCAAAAAAAAGAAGAAAGAAGATTAGGGCCAACTGGAAAAAAACCCCAAAAACAAATAAACACAATGATCTTTTGGTTGAAATGGCATTTTGATTTAATGTACAGAATATGCTGACCAGAACGCTACAAAACTTCTTCTAATGTCCAAATCTGTATTGAATTGCTTTGGGTTTTTTTTAGTTTTAGTTTTTTGTTTTTTTCGAAGGAAGGAGGTGTTGGTTGCAACTAAAAAGAGGCAGACACATAAAGAGCGAGAATTGGAGCTCCTCTATGACGTTTCATTAGTGTCACAACCTCTGCACATAAAAACTAGGCACATGCATGTGATAAAGAATGGGAATGAAACTTCCTATGTTTCCTTTCTAAACGTCCTGTGTGTGGTGCCTTACATCCTGCGTTACACAAAATGTTGAGTGCCTGATGTTCGTTCTTGTCGGCTCGATTGTCTTGTGAGTTGAAACTTCATACAGCTTTTTTTTTTCTTCTTCTTATCATTGCTGTTCCTGTCCTGTTTGAAACCAAGGTCAATGTCAATTTATTATTTTAATCCAAACCATCTTTTGGTTGGTCTTTTCCCTAACCTAACCTAATTCCCTTAACCTCACCAAGTAGTTTTGTCACCCAATAAAGGCCTTATTTTGTGATGGATCCTGCAGGATCCGGGACCTCTGAGATTGGGACCAGCAACTGATAGGATCCTGCGCCTCCTTTGTCAAAATCAAAATCTGTAAATACATTTTGTATAATATTTAATGTGATCTAACCTGTCCTTTTATTTCCCACTGAAGTTTCTCAAAAATCACTTGTCTTGTTCATTTTTAATCAGATTTTAAAAAGAGATGGAGGGACTGGTCATGTCACGCAGTGATGCCTGAAGTGTAATCATAGTTGTGAGTTTTATGTGGTTTGTGCTTTTTAGTTTCTAAATATTTTGGCATATGATCACTGTAAACCCCAGAAGTAAGTAATTGGTCATTTGATCGAAGGTGATCAATAGGAAGGACAGACAGACAGAACATGTCATGTCATCTTAGTTTGGTTCATTTGCATGCTGCTTTTTGTAGTTGTTTTAAGATCTTTTGGGTCTAATTGTATTTCCCCCCATTGCAGCCGTCTGCTAACAGAGGGTGTTCCACAACCTCATGATTTACAAACTAAGCACTGCCTAAACCTAACCAAACTGTGACTGAAAACTGAAAATATTCTTTCAAATACCTGAAAACAATAAATTTGTCTATAAAGTCTATAAAGTAAAAATCCTGTCAAGCACATGGAAGTCATGTGCGAGATCCATTCACCAATCACAGCTTGCTGTGAAAACAGTCTTTGTCCATATTTATACCATATCGCTGGAGTTCCTAAAGGCCCTCCAGCACCCCCAAACAGTCTTACAAAGCAAACTATTACTTTCCATGCACATAGATGTGCTGAAGTGTGCACCACTACAGCAGAGACAAGCTTGAGTTCGACCATCCCTATATGTAAACGCAACAGCTCAACACTGGTCAAGTTTATTTTTATTACTTTGGAGGCGGAGATGGAATAGACCTTGGCTGATGTCTTCCCTCCTGTTCTCATCTTTCATTAGACTCGTAATTACACTAATATCAAACTATATAAGTAAGACTGCAAATTTGAGGAATAGTATAGTGTGTTACCCTGCCTGATTGTCGTCTAATAGAGAAATCACCCCCACCCGCACCCCCACCCCCCACCCCCCCGTCAGTCACAATACATTTAGTCTTTACGGTAAGCTTTGTTTCAATTGCCTCGCCCAAACTTTCTGTTCTGCGTCCCCACAAAACAGATATTTCCATCCACATTTTATTTCCACTGTGTAACCCTACATTAAAGTAATGGGCTGTGGCATTTTCATTTGAATTAATGTCTGTTTTGCTGCTCGCATACTGATGGAAATAAAAGTTTAGCTCCTGTAGTTCATAAAAGTTTTAACATTTGGCGTTCTGAAAACAGTACTTGTGAGGTCTTTACCAAGAAAAGCCATTGGGTCCACAGCAAGTGAAGCATGTTCCCATTTCTTTTGCAGAAATAGAAGACTTGGGTAGTTAGCGTGAGCAGCAGCTGAGCAGACAATGAAAACAGTGTCAGCTGTAGAAACTTAAACTTCATGGGCAAAAAATCTAATGTGTTCTTCCAGCACGGGCAGAGATAAAGCTTTCACACGTTCCAAAGAGGGCAGATGGTGGAGAGACTGAATTAAAGGCCAACAACTAAAATCACTTCCAACATGTTTAGCTTCTTCATTAGACATCAAGAGACACTTGATTTGTTGTTAGCCTGCTGTCAGTTTTGGTAAACTGCTCTCTCTTTGACCCTGAGCCAAAGCAAAACAATGGCTCTGTATCAAACGGGCTCCCGATGGGCAGCCTGGTATTCTGTTCTAAAAAAGTCAGAAACTTCTGTTTCTCTGCTGCCTGGGGAGCTAGTTGAGATTAACAGCCTGCTGACACTGTGTCAACATAACCATCTAAATCTTTAAAGTCAAAAAGAGGGTCTCTTTAAACAGATCCATTAGCCCTTTTCACCTGTAAATGTAAAATGCAGATTTTAACTGCCACAGCCTCCACATGGCTATTGAAACAGAATGACAAGCCAATCAGTGGGCATGCCAACAATACTGGCAAATTACAACATGTACTAATGGAAATCAGAAAACTGTGATGAGTGTTGCAGGGCATAACTTGTGTTGGAATTCATGATGAAAAACCCTCTGCAGCCCCCCAGCTTTAAAGAGGTCATATTATACTCATTTTCATTTTCAGTTTTAATTAATGTGGTTTTAGTCAACTTCATCATTTATCTCCATCAAAAAAAGCTCATATGATATATGATACTATACTGTATCAGTATTTTATCTATATTATCATTTTTCAGTGTCACCCCACATACCCTGCAGGCTGGCAAACATGAAAACATCTGGCCTCACCCCAGCTACAGGCAAGATGCTGAGGCAAAGTCAATGTGACCAGAATGTGAAAAATTACTTGGGCAGGGGACAGTTCAGACACTGAGGTTGGAAAAATGCATGGATTCACTAAGCTCCTACATGAACAAATACGTTATTTCTCCTCTCTCAAACAGCAGTGTACAAAACATTCAGGTTCCAGCTTCTAACTTTTAGCTGGCACTGACTGTCACTTTCACCGCTAAAATAAGAAATGTCACTGGCAGAAGGACCTGTCAGCTGTTGTTAATTAATATTAATTTTGTTAAGTATGGCAGGCCACAATGAAACTTGTCCATTGTTGGACTCTCCCGGCTTTCTGAACTGTGATTCAAACACCTCCAACAAAGTAAACTGTCTTCTTACTAACTGATTGTGTCATGTCAATTACAGAAGTTACATTTCCCCAGTTAGTGTCTCATTCTTCACGTTAATCATCTGAGATTTTAAATTTTGTTGTTTTCAGTATATGTATCAAGTAGCTTCTGAAAATGTTGCATGAGCAAATGCACTGGTATTTAACTGAGGAGGAGGTGCACTGCTGTGCGTCTCTGTGTGTGTAACAAGCACACTTTGTCAATTGCAACTCATCTAATTGGTCGGTGGTCTATGACGCTCTATGACATATCATGACTTTCGGACTACTAACTACTTGGTAAAGTTTAGGAAAAGATCATACTTTGGGTTGAAATAAATACTTTGCGTATTATTAGTCACGTCAATTACTGAACTTGCATTGTATAATTGACATAAGTTACCTTACTAGTACTTGGGATAGTTTTGTGTTTTTGACATCTACCCACCCCAACTCAGATTTTTCCTGCTCTTTATGATACTGCACTAGAGGGGCACCACAGCATCAAACTTCTAAGTGTAGACCCACTGACCAAGTTGCCGTATTTGACACACTGAAAGTGAGAATGGCTAGCAGATACATATAATGAACATGTTGGTCATTATAGGTATTGGATCAGAGTCAGCAGATAGACAATATGAACTGAACTTGAATCATGATCAGGGACATAAAAAAAAACTTTTATATTAATCCCAATTATTTGTTTCTAAAATCTATTAATATTTTACAAAAGTCATATTGACACTTTGAGATAGTATTGGTTTTATGGTTTCATTTTGATGGTTCTGAAAAATGAATAATAAATAATTTTAGAAAAAGGAGCTGGCTGTATCCTCCATCAGTATCAGGTCACCTGTTGCTTCAGGACAGAAGGAAGCCAAAAGCAAAAAACTCTTCACCCATTTATTCTGCAGACTTGAGTCAATGACCTGAGAAGACTGCCGATAAAGCTGGGGAGGAGAAAAGAGATAGCGCTAACAGCCACAGACTCTGAACAGTGACAGAGGCTATCACTGTCAGAGGCTGCACACTGACCCACGCTATCCATCACATACAGGAGGAGAGGAGAGGAGAGGAGAGGAGAAGAGAAGAGAAGAGAAGAGAAGAGAAGAGAAGAGAAGAGAGGAGAAGAGAAGAGAAGAGAAGAGAAGAGAAGAGAAGAGAAGAGAAGAGAAGAGAGGAGAGGAGAGGAGAGGAGAGGGTGAAAGGGCAGGAGAAGAGAAGAGAAGAGAAGAGAGGAGAGGAGAGGAGAGGAGAAGAGAAGAGAAGAGAAGAGAAGAGAAGAGAAGAGAGGAGAGGAGAGGAGAGGAGAGGAGAAGAGAAGAGAAGAGAAGAGAAGAGAGGTTTTTGGTTTTCAAAGTCCCTTTATTTTCAGTTGTCAGGAGAAACATATCACTGTCTCATCATTTGAGACTACAACAGAAAAGTTTTAGAAATAGATGATTAACTCCCCGTCCCCGCCCACCGAGCAGAGAACTCCGCCCACAGCCCAGGTCTGACTGAAAGCCAGAGTATTGTCCACCATTTTAAAATATGCATGTTCGACCTGCAGTCTGGCCTTCACCAAACCTTTAAAAACCGGCAGCAGCTCCACACTGCCGACGCCCTGAGCAAGGTTCCTGCGAGTCAGCCAGATGGCTAGCTTAGCAGATGCACTTAGAAAGTTCACCAGGGTGTGCACAGTCTTTCTTTTTGCGCAATACTTGGGTCCAAAGATAAACAAAACAAAACTGAAAACCTCCCCCAGTCCCTCAACCCACCTTTTTAAAAGATGGAACATTTCAGTGAGTCGAGGACACTCAACAAACAGATGCCCAAGTGTTTCTGGTTGTGTGCAGAACCCACAGCCCTCCCTCAGCTCAGGATCAAGGTGTGCTCTGTATCTGTTTGTAGCTATAGCCCCATGTACAATCCTCCACTGGAGGTCTGCTGTCCGCTTTTCAACGGGCAGCTTGTACAGGGACCGCCAACGGCCTTTCGGGGAAAAGTCTGGACCCAAAAACTCGGCCCACTTCGACTCCCTCACTCCTGCCAAGGTGCTCAGGTTAAGAACCTTCACACAGGCCTGATAGAGGTCTTTTGTTCCTGCGTGCTGAAACTTGTCCAGCCGAGGAGTTTCAAAAGACAGCAACTGTCCTCCTCCCTGCTGCCACTCCCCCAGAGCCGGGGTGATGGACACAGATGGAAAGCCATGTTCACCCTCCTCACACCACCGTTCAAGGTTCTGACGGTCTTCCACAAATGTTCTCAGAGGTGGTGGCAGGGCGGCACAGACTTCCTCCAGCACTCTGTTGGTTATCCTGCTGGAGGTGATGTTGCTGCTGTCCCTCAGCGCGTCGACAGATGTTGCTGTCATCTTCATGAGATGACCCAGTTTGGTGCAGCCGGCCACTCTGAGTTTGTTTCGCAGGCTGGCAGATTGCAACGTCTGACTCTTTAGCATGTCGCTGAAGAACAAGGGTTCCTCAAACAACCACATGCCCTGAGTCTCCTTCTTGTTGCGCGTGATCTTAAAAATCTGCCAAGCCTGCAGAACGGAGGTGTAGAAGGGTGTTAGTCCGCTGATGTCCACGTCCTCAAGCTGCAACAGAAACAGTTGCTTGTCGTATCCCAGACGCCCAGCTCTCCTCAGCAGCAGGTGAGCTGTGGCACACCAGCTTGGGGTGCAGTTGTACAAAAGTGTTTGAGCAGTCCGAAGTCTGAAAGACGCAACGTTTGCCCTGATGTTGACGAGGCCCTGTCCTCCTTCGGCCACAGGCAGATAAAGGGCTGCTGCCCGCACCCAGTGCTTCCCAGACCAGAAGAAGTCCAGGATGGCACGTTGGATTTCGTCCATCAGGTTTATCGGTGGGGTCAGAGCCATTAGTTTGTGCCACAGAGTCGAAGCGACCAAGCCATTGGCAACCAGAACTCTTCCCCTATACGACAGCTGGGGTAGCAACCATTTCCATTTAGACAACCGGGCACACACTTTCTCCTTCACTCCCTCCCAGTTCTTTTTTTCAAAGTCCTTTGTCCCAACATAAACCCCCAGAACCTTCAGACCTTCCCTACCCCACTCAAGTCCTCCAGGCAAACTGGGAGCTACCTGATCCCTCCACGGCCCCACCAACAACGCCTCGCTCTTAGACCAGTTTACCCGGGCAGATGAAGCGTCTTGAAACAGGTCTAGGGTTTCCCTCAAATGTTGAACATCCTCCCGGCTGGTGACAAAAACGTTAATGTCGTCTGCATAAGCAGAGACAACGGGAGGAGGATGGCCAAGACTGTGGGACCCCGGCATTGAGAGACCACTAAGCCGCTCTCTCAATTTGCACAGCAAGGGCTCAATGGCTAGGCTGTAGAGCTGACCCGAGATAGGACAGCCCTGCCTTATCCCCCTCTGCACGGGAATCGGCCGACCCAGCCCCGCCCCCATCTTCACCATACACTGTGCACCCCTGTACAATAAACCAACCCACTCCAAAAAACCATCACCAATACCAAAAGCCCTGAGTGCAGAAAACAAAAAAGAGTGATCCACCCTATCAAAAGCCTTCTCCTGGTCCAAAGAAACAATGCCCAAATTAACATTACATGAATTGCACACATCAATCACATCCCTAACAATAAAAATGTTGTCCATTATTGTCCTGTCAGGAACACAATAGGTCTGATCGCTGTGTACAATTACATCCAGAAACTCCTTCAGTCTGTTCGATAATGCTCTAGAGAGCACCTTATAGTCTGTGCAGAGGAGCGCTACTGGTCTCCAGTTCTTGAGCAGCGCCAAGTCACCTTTTTTGGGCAACAAGGAAAGCACTGCTCTTTGGCAGGAGACAGGAAGAGTTCCAGTTTTAAAACTTTCAGCTAAAACCCCATGCAGATCAGGACCAAGGATATTCCAGAATCGTTGGAAGAAATCTGCAGAGAGGCCATCGATTCCTGGTGCCCGTCCTGTCGCCATCTGGTTTACAGCCAGTCGTCAGTTCCTCCAGCGTCAGCTCACCATCCAGAGCTGCTTTTTCCTCCTGGCTGAGCTGAGGAAGCCCCTCCAGAAGCTCCCTGCAGGAATCCATGCTGCAGCTCTCTCTCCCAAACAAACTGGTGTAAAAGTCTGAAGCATGGCTCCTCATCTCCTCTGGATCAGTGGTCACTTTGCCTCCAGGGAGTTCCAGGCAGGTCATTTGCTTCCTCTGCGCCACAGATCTCTCCAAGTTAAAGAAAAAAGAACTCGGGGCATCCATGTCCTGTAGCTTCAGGTAACGAGACCTGACGAGAGCCCCCTTTACTCTCTCCTGCAGGAAGGAGCTCAGTGCCATCTTTTTTTGTTTTAGGAGCTGACCTGTAGTTGGACTCGTGTCGCCGTGCAAGCCCTCCTCTATTTGTTGTATGCTGGCTTCAAGTTCCCTGACCACCACCTTGATTTCAATTTGTGGAATGGGAGGTGTACTGTTGACAAAAAACACGGATTTGTGCCTTTCCGACCTCCCACCACATCTTCAAAGAGTTGAAATCTGATTTTTTTGTTTTCCAGAGTTGCCATAATTGCATGAAGCTCTGGTTAAACAAGTTATCCTGTAGGAGCTTGTTGTTAAAAAACCAGTGTGATTTGACTCGTTCACCTGGTGAAATGACCAAATTACTACAGACAAGGTGGTGGTCAGAGAAGCCAACTGGACTGATGCTGCTGTGCGACAGTCTAGAAGTAAGATTTTTTGAAATGTAGATCCTGTCTAGCCTAGCTGCACTAACACTGTTGTTGTTGACCCTCACCCATGTATATTGTCTGGCCTGTGGGTTTTTTTAACCCTCCATGTGTCAAGAAGATCCAGTTGTGTGATGATGCTGTTGAGACTCTGTGATGACTGTGGGTGTGGTTCCTCACCTGTCCTGTCCATTATGAAGTCTGTGGTGCAGTTAAAGTCACCACCAATGACAAGTTGGTCCTGATGATACTTAATTAACTCAGATTTTAATAAAGAGAAAAAAGCAAGTCGCTCTGTTCCCTGGTTTGGAGCATATATGTTTACAAAACAGAAAGCTGAATTATTAATTTCAGCCCTGACAATTTGTAAACGACCTTTTATGATTTCTGTAGTAGACAAAATGTTTGCATTTACATTTGCTTTGAACAAAACTGCTACTCCTGCACTAATGTTTGTTCCGTGGCTGAGGAAACACGAGCCCCCCCACCATAAGCCCCAATCTGCCTCATCAGATGGGATCGTGTGCGTCTCTTGTAAGAGCAGCACATCAGCCCTTTTTAGGGTTGAGACCTCAGAGATCAACGCTCTTTTATTCTTGTCTCTCCCACCATTTATGTTTAAGGAACCTATTTTGAGGCTCTGCATGGAAAAATGAAAAAGGAAAAACAGACAAGATGACACAAGTAAAGAGCAGTAAAGAAAGAAAAAACCCATGTGAGACATGATCATTTACTTCCTGGTTGTTTTTACAGTCTTACTTTTTGCTTCTTTTCTTAATGTTGTGATGTGCTTCTTGAGACGGAAGCGTTTCTTTTCGTCCAGTACGTCGAACCCAAACCAGTCTCTTCAGTACACTGACAGATCTAATAAATTTATCAGTATCGCTGAAGTAGTCACTTACTTTAATTGATCTTTTATATGTGACATCTAGAAAGTGGTTGATCTCTTCTACTGAGTACGTGTCAGTGTTTCTGCTGGAGGTATCACTGATGGACACAGAGTCTGTCTCAGAGTCATCCTCCATCTCCTCTCCTTCCACTGAGACCTGGCTGCTCTCTGCATCCTGCCCTTCACTGCCTGCAGCTCCTGCAGCCTCAACACTACCTGCCACCTGTGTGCTTTCTGCAGCAGCCTCAGACTGAGAGTTACTCAAGTCTGCAGCCACTGACACGTTGTTCCCCTGTTCCTCTTCATCTACATTATTTTCCACACTCTCTGCGTCCAACTCAGCACCGGATGCCACAGCAGGAGCGGCCACCGGAGCGCCGCGCTCCGCGGCGCCACCGGCGCCGGGCCCGGCACAAACCGCACCGTCCCCCGGTACACCGTCAGCCCCCCCAGCCTGCTGCTTGTGCGGACACGCAAAGCGTTTGTGCCCCACATCACCACACTCAAAGCACTTCATGTGTCCGGCGCTCGCATAAACCATATACGAGGTGTCACCGTGCTTCACTCTGAAGGACACGTCTAAGGTTTGATCAGGGGCGTCCAAAAACATGAACACCTGTCGCCTCAGCGACTGCACATGCTTCAGTTTGGGATCTCTACATCCCAAACTGACGGTTTTAAATGCGCTCGCAAACTTCCCAAACCTGCGGAGCTCCTTCTCCAGCAGCTCGTTTGGGATAAATGGCGGAACACCTGAGACGGTGATCCGGGTGGACGGGACCGACAGCGGGGACACCTGTACAAACATTTCCCTTATGAACACTCCAGTCCCAATCAGAGAATGAACAAGAGGCTCCTCTTTTAGAAACACGACCACTGCCTTGTTCATTCGTGAGGCAAAAATGAGGTTCTCATGTCCTACCTGCTCACCGACCGCCAGCAGAACTTCCTCCACAGAAACATTATTATCCGGCGGGACTATCCTCGCTCCGTGCCGGATCGACGGAGGAGGCGTCTCGGCGGACGCCATTCCTCCAAAAACACCTGATAAACCTCCGATTACTCCCTGAACACTCAATTTATTATGAAAAACAACTTACCAGATCATGTACAGAGAGGAAAGTAGAAAAACAAGTGAAATCTGAAAAATCAGGACAGAAAACCATTCAAAACTCCGCGCCACTCGCACTTCCACCACCACCACCACTCACGCTCACCGGAAACGGAAACGAGGAGAGGAGAAGAGAAGAGAAGAGAAGAGAAGAGAAGAGAAGAGAGGAGAGGAGAGGGTGAAAGGGCAGGAGAGGAGAGTGAAGATAAAACGGAGCTTAGAAGAAAAGAGCACAGGAGATGAAATTTGAGAAGAGATCATATTAGAGGAGAGACGATGAAAGACAGGGAGAGCTGGATGGAGTAGGATGGATTCTGAGAGGAGAACAGGTAAGAGGCAGAATGAAGGAGAGGGGAGAAGAAGTGAGACAAAGAAGAGCAGAGATTTAAGAAGACATGAGAGGAGAAGAGAGAAAGGAAGATGAGATTTTTTTCCGAGGGAAATGTAAGAGCAGATCCTGATGTAGAAGAAAATAAATAAGAGGCGAAAAAATGAAAATAAAAAAATGGAAATAAGAGCGATCAGGTATGGTGGGATCCAGTTGGGAGAGGAGAGGAGGAACGAAGATTTCTCAAATTGCATTTGCTTGTTTTTTTGTTTTTTTTATTTTCTCTGTCCACCATTAGCTCCACATGACAGAGCATAACAGCAAATTAACAAGTGCTCAAGTAGACAAAATATGCCGAGCTCAGTATCCAGCTGCAGTGTCCTCTAAGTGGAGAAAAACAACAGTGTAGATGTAATGAGGTGGAACACGGAGGGGTCACAAATAAATGCTTCACTTCAGCAGAGCTGTTCTACAACACAGCTGACAATGGCAGATTGGGAAGTCAGCACTTCAGGGCCACATGTTTTTTCTTTTTTCCCAGGCAAAAAATTTACAAAGAAGTTTATCTAACAGAAGACAAATTGCCACCAGATGCGTTGCGGATATATGGACCTCTGTTAGGAGAAATCCCAAGCTTTTTATGACAGTGACAGTGACAGCTAAGCCCTTGCAAACAGCTGTTTTGGGAGAGTCTGACTGCAAGAGAAGCACAATGAACATGGCCTGCTTTGGATATCACAGCAGATCAGCACTACTGATTAACACTTTTCTGTAGCACAAACTTTATTACACCATAATCGTCTTGAGGTGCGGATCATCCATTTCAACACATGACATCTAGCACACAGTAGGAGTTTTCTTTGAGACTTGAGTAACACAAATGAGGACGTGATTTTTGATGTGGAAAAGACTGCAGGGCTTCAACAAATTATTATTTTATCATTATTTATATTGACGATTAATCTGTCAATTATTTTCTTGATTAATCAATTAATTGTGTGATCAATAAAATGTGAAAATGCAAAAAAAAAATCTGTCTCCCAAAGATGATGTACTCAAATGTCTTTGTCCACACCCCAAAGAAATTCAGTTTAGTATCACAGAGGAGTAAAGAAACCAGAAAAAAAATTCCATTAAAGAGGGCAGAATTGTTGATGATTATTTAATAGTTGACAACTTCCCATATTTGTTGCAACTCTACTTGACTGCTCCGAGTCTTGATGAACATAAGACTTGACTTGAAACAGATACAGACAGACTGAAAAAAACAGTCACTACACTATATTTGCCTGGAGGCACGCTCTGCGTGCACGCGAGTCACACAAACACAAGAGGGATCTGCCTGCACTAGTGATTTGAAACTTTGAAACTCACAGCTGGATGTAAATACCGGTGTGTATCTATCGCGAGTCTCGTTGATCTTGTCTGGCGCAGCTTCCGTAGTGCAAACAGCTGTGAGGGAGACTCGTGTGAACACGGAGCGTGCCTCCAGGCAAATATAGTGTAGTGACTGTTTAGGCTAGAAAAATGTACTAAATGATGTCGTTTTGAGTAAACTCTGGATGTTGCCACTTCAGGACACTTGGATTGCAGCGGACGAGCAGTATGGAGGCATATTACAAAGTTTTTGTGTAGTTTTATGGACCTTTTCGTCTCGGGTGCCACTTACGCCCGTTATATGGATTATTCCTGCCGGAGGGTACCCCGCGGGTCTCCAGCTGCACTTTGAGGAATAAGAAACTACACCGGACTTCTCATCAGCATGAGGGTGAGTCGATAATGACTGATGAATTTAGTTCTAGAGTGAACTATTCCTTTAAGGGCCCTGACACACCAGTCAGGGTCAATGTCAGGCCATCAGTGAACATCAGTGGCCCTAGTTTTTGTTGCCACTTGTCCAATTTTGTCCAACAGAGCATGCTGAATTAGCCGCCTGTCGGTGAGAGAAATCACTCTGATTGGCTGTTGAGCTGAGAGAATCAGTGCATAAGAAGTGAAACAAAAAAAGACAAAGGGAAAACTCAAACTCAAATCCTGGTCCGCTGTGGCTACCGGGATGCCCCTAGTGCCGTGTATCCCTGTTTTTTGCTTCTGCCTCTTCTTCCATGATGAAAACACCCAGAGCTGACTACGCCAGTGCAATTAGAAGGAGCTTTATTAGTGAGAGTGGTGAGAAAATGGGCGACAAACGCAGCTTTATCATAACGACAATTTGTATATCCACAGTCCTGGGTCTTCCGCCGTCCCTTTTTGAATGACAATTAGAGACTACCACCACCTGGTGGTATGGAGAGTTATTCCTTTCACGCAGGCACAGACGGTACGAGCTAGTTGGCCACTAATACAACATTGAGCCTTCATTATTTGATGACGTTTGCTGTGTATGGTAGAGCCCGACCGATAAAGGATTTTTAAGGCCAATACAGATACAAATATTTGGTGATTTAAAAATCCGATATTCCGATATATCGGCCGATATATACATATATATATATATATATATATATATATATATATATATATATATATATATAAATCCAGAAACGCGTAACAACATACAACAGATTTCCGTAACATTAGTTATTTGTAGTTATTTGAGTCCTCACTGACATAATATCATAATACAGTTTAAAAATAAACGTTTGTTTTATTTCACTTTCGGCTTACACATAACAGCAGCAAAACTGGACATGGACAAATTTTGTCATGCTTATTTGAGTTAAGAGAACTGATGGGGATGTTCTTTTAATTGTTATTCAAGCAATGTATTTCTCGTGACGGTTGCCAACTTACCATGAACACACTTCACCGATGATCTCAGTCGTGGATAACTGGTTAGCTCTGCCCGACTCTGGCTGGATCAGCTGGTTGTCGGGTTTGTGACGTTCTAAACACGAGTGTTGCCAACAGGGACGTTGTAGAGTGTCCTCTGGTGGACAAACTATGCAACGCCAACACTCATAACATGGTTGAAGGGTGTTTTGTCCGTTTATATTTTATTTTTTAAATATTAATTTATCGGCCATTATAAATGCCGATACCGATAGTTTGGAAAATGCCTAATATTGCCCGATAATAACGGCCAGCCAATATATCGGTCGGGCTCTAGTGTATGGCACCTAATACAGATTTCGACACACTTGAGGATTGACTTGTCCTTCCCTTAAGTACCTGAGACTTGACTTGTTGTATGTTGCTCCGACTTGAGACTTTATTTAAACCTGCCTTGATGAACTTGTGACACTCTGACACACTAAAGACTTCACTTAAATTTGCCTCGACAGATTTGAGACTTGATTTTGACTTGCTCTAAAGAACTTAGCTTACTATGACATGAGACTGTACTTGGACTTTCCCCAAAAGCCCTTTAAACAACTCTGGACTTGACAGCAGTTGAGGAGGCACCTATTGCATTTGGTCTGTCCATATGATGGGCAGAAGTGACAAACACTAAATGAGAATGTGACTGAAACACTTTAATTGAGTTGAAAATGAGAGTCATCGTTGAAGGTGGGGCTGATTGACAAGTGTTTGCTTTAAAACTATTTTTAATTGTAATGTTTGTTCTAGCCCTCTATGGAAATAACAAAAAAGGAAAAGAAGTCAGATGGCAGCAGCTTGTTCTTTTTACTTTTAAAGTCACTAGGAAGGTTAGCAGCTCACCACGGCATGGCAAGGCAGGCTTTACTGCAGGTGAAATTCCACTGTGCTGAACTCTCAATTCAAACATCTGATGTTAAAAAAACAGAGATAAAAATGTTCATAAACTGTGTGAAAAAAATGTCAGAAGAGGTCCACCTATGTGTTTAATAAAATTCCAGCCTGATGCATCATAAACAGATATAAATCAAAGTAGTTCAGCACGAAGAACAACAGCAGTAGCAGTGAAGCCGATCCCACATCTGGAGAAGTGTGCCTTTCAGTGGGGAGAGTAGTAATAACCCTGATTAGTTCCAGTGTTGATGGCTGCTTATGGAGATTCCAGGGGAGAGTTGAATAGAGATGGAAATCAGGTCTCAGCTACGGATGATTATCTTGGCACTCCAGATCAAAGATTTCCCTCAGTCTCATCACAGAGGATAAAGAAAAGATTATTTGACCCCCCACTATCAAACTACCTGTGTCTGTTTTATTGAGATAGTCTAAAAAGAGCAGCAGGGCTGCATTAGAACAAAACGGCATCAAACAGAGGCAGCAAACATCTGCATGTGTGCAGGCTGATGCACATATGGTTATCATGAAATATGTAGCAAAACAAACTGAGCGGCCAAGATGATTTATAAAACAAACTGCTTCTGAAAATGGTTACTAGACTATGCATGGAGCTATGATTATTTAATGAATTAATTAATGAAGTGCCAGGAGTTAAAACAGTGCAAGAAATTACAGCACAACGTGTTAATGAGAACTCAAATTTCCAGCCAGAAAAAGGGTCACAACACTGCTGAGAAAGCTGTGGAGGAAGCAGCAGAGTGAACCATCTGTGATTTCTTGAGCAAGGTGTCTATGTTCAGTATGTGCGTGGGGGGAAATGCCACCAACATGCCTACATGCATGTGACTAATTTCTGTGGCATTTCTTCGACTCGCAGTATGTCAGAGTGAAAGAGCTGACGTGGTTGTGTGGAGAAGTTGGACTTCTTTTGAGGTTTTAGTCGATATTCAAATAAAAGTGTGTACACTGATAGTGAAGCCTTTGAACACAGCTTGTCTTTCTTCTTGCTAGACTTTATTTTATTGTTTCTCAGTATGGTAAAGAAACATAAAATAAACATTTTAGGACTGAATGCTACGTGCATTTGAATTCAACACCAACTAGGAGGCCAAACTGAAGAAACAACCAGCTGTGAATCTACAAATGTCCAGAACAAAGAGAAATAATGCAATTAACATCTTATTAAATGACCTGAAATTTAGATTATTTGAACAATTTTCAGGACTAAATGTTTGACACTGTTTTCAGTCACTAGCATACATAGGTTTTCTGTAATTTTCCATAGCACAAACGCTGACAAACACTGCCTCTACTCTACCTCATAACTGCTGTGATAATAAAGATGAAGCCAACAGTAGTTGTTGGTATCATCTGATCCCACTGTCTTTAACAATTTCTCAGTGCAAACAGAAGCCTGGAAATAGAGAGCAATCCCTCTTTCAAGTGTAATGAAAATGCTGTTAATGCGTTTTTGAGTTTCAATTCAAACTTCCAGGAATTCAAGTTTATATTCAAGTCAATATTATGAGAAGAAGATACTATACTCATACACAACGATGATGTCATGGTGTCCTGGAGTACACTACATGAGCCTATTTCATTAAGCTTTTAAAGTCGATACATTTAACCCTCAGGACTGGTTCTAGATTTAACTATAGCTCCCGGGAGTGCAGGTCTTTTTAAAATCCAGTGTATCAAGCACAGAAAGTAAAATCTTTTTCATTGTAGATACTCTAAGTTTTCATCAAGAACCGAAACCAGAAATAAACATCATAACATTCAGAACCACATAATATAATCACTATTAGTAATCAGTGTGACCTGTCCGGCTCTCACTGGAGATAGAGATGGACGCTGTTATCCAAGGGGAAAGTGCACTGAAGACTTGGTAGGGATGACTGGCTGGGTCACAATGACTTTTTCAACTATACATTTAAAATTTTATTCTCATAAGTTGCCAAAGACACTATCTACAACCACATTGCTGTTGTTTCTTTTTATAACATTGCTGTGTAGGATTTCTCTTTTATTTTAAAAGCCAGTGAAGGATCTTATTGTCAGACTGTGAATGGAGATAAATGTTATGGATCACATATTTGTTATAAAATTAGCCTCTCGTCTTTTTGGTAGACTGAGATACATTTCTTCAGAACTATTTACAACAGATTTGGTGCAATTTGTGGTTCTGTCTTTTATTTTTGGAAATGTTTTGAATCAAACTCAGTCTAAAAAGGAACACATCACATATTTGGTATCAAATTAAAGAGGAAGTTGTTGTTTTTAAAATGAAAATGTGTGTGATTGTCAATTTCCTCCTGTTTTTGAAAAAGAACTGTTTTTATTCTTTTCTTTTAATTTTCTTTTTTTTCATTGAGTGGGAAGATTCTGACTTAAGTGAGAGTTCCCAGTGAACTGCAGGGACATTCAGACTTTCTACAGGGGTCTGGAGGATTAAGATTATTTTGCATATATACAAATTGTATTTTAAATATTTTTGTACATACTGTAGTCATAAACCAGTGTACAAGTCTAAAGTTGATGCAATTGCACCACTCACAAAACAAATTTGGAAGTAATATTGGCTCAATATTGGACCCATGTTAATAATACACACATTTATTAAAAATCTTCTGAATTCAAACATTCAATTTAACTATGTTCACTGTTTTTAACAGGTTGCATATTCCTTTACGTGATAAGTATGTCTTTGACTCTGGGGTACATGACAATTGTAGAAAACCTTTTGTATCATAAAAAAAGACACATTTTAGAAAGCTCAGATTCTTGACAGAAAATGATTAATTCTATAATTGAAAGCACAAGTATTCATTGAAAAGCACGAGGACAGATCCATCCAAGTGATGAATGAATGATTTGGAAGTAAACCAGAGCCCCAACAACAGGCTAGCTAACTACGCTAGTTGACATTACAGCTCAGCAGAGTCAGCTCAGCAGACACCATTGATGTTTACATCCCGCACTGCACGAGCACGAGCCTCTTGTCCATGAGTACATGCACACTTCCTACTGTGCGGCAATACAGTGTAGTTTGGTAGAAAGAAAATAATTCCTACATGCAACTGCTCACAACAAGGTCTGTGGAATATCTTGAGAAACCAGATCATGATTTCTGTCAAGAGACATCTAGTTCCATTGTATTCTAGAGAAGGCAGACATCTCTATGGCAGATATCTCCAAGACTCAGCAACTGATTCCAAAACAATCTAAATGGTTAAATAGCACTAGAGGTAAGAGTAAAAATATGTATTCTTGATTTTAGGGTGAGCTGTCCCTTTAAGCTGTGACAGTAGACAAATCTGTCAAAGGCGTTACATTTTCTTTGCTCTTCCAAAATTAGCATTTAATTGTATGAATGTTCCTATGTATGCATGTGCAGGTCACATAGCTCAATCCATTGGTTGCTTTTTTTTTCATTCGAGGCTTCCAGAAGAGTATGGAGGTGTGAAGGTGTTTCCTCTGCTTCCCTCACACACATGCTAACATGAAGATAAAAATAGCAAACAGGCAATAGAATCCTGCTAATTGAAGACCTTGACTCACAGCGATGCAGCTCAGATCCTAACATGCTGTTACTGCTACTACACTAGGGTTCCACCAATATGAGCTTCTAATATCAGATACTTTTACTGATATTTCTGCCATTAATCACAGGTAGCATTAAAGGACTTTCATGCAGTCAGATGGCATGAAATCCATCATATCAGAGGTGAAAATGGGCATGAGTATAGCAACATTTGACTATCAATAAAAGACTAAAATGGCTGTAATTGGTCTGACTCTACAGTAACAAAAGGAAATTCTTTCTACACTTTTGAAAAAAAGAATGACCCTTTTTCAAAAGGGCTCCAGTATTTATGATCAAGATTTATTTTGGGCCAGAGAAACTGGGAGAGTCACCTCAGGGCTCCACCTTTGCCTGAGAGCAAGTTTATTTTCAGAACTAGTTAAATGTTTAAAGAGAGTAATGCCTAAAACCAGGCAAGGTTCCACTGAGATTCAAACCTCATTTGCAGGTGAGGCCTAGTCGACACAGCAGCATGAGCTTGCAATTAAAGACAGGACAGAAGACAACAACATACAGCATCATACAACATTTAAATAGAAATAAAGTAAGAGCATCAAGTCAGTTTTTCACTTCCCAGCCAGAGTGCTAAACACAATTTACCATGAGTTACTTTGACTTGAAGCCTTTTTCTAAGTCATTCCAGACAACAGCACACCTAAAGGCTTTTAACCAGTTCAGTTCAAATCTCATTTGGAACAGAGACAAGAAGAAGACAGACAAAGAGCAGTATTACATCAACATGCAGTTTAGAAAAGACAATTGTTAACAAAAAATTTAAAGTACAAGGAAGTAACCTCAATCAGTTTGCCTTGAGATGTTCCAATCTGCCTGTTATGCAGGAGTCTGTTCTTGTTTACTGTAAATAATTAACTGCCGCTGAGCAGGGCATGATAGTGTCATCTGTTACATGATCAATGTTATTAATGCACATAATAAATCTAAAAATGACCAGGTCCAGATCCCTGTGGGACACCTTTGGCCCATTATACCAAGAAATTATGTTCACTGCCAATGCAAGAGTATCCTGTACTGTGTGTGTGTGTGTGTGTGTGTGTTTGTGTGTGCGTGTGTGTGTGTGTGTTTGTTTTAAGTTAGGGGGGTAAAGAGTAAAGAGTAAAGACTGACTTTCATGCATGGAGACCAGGACACCTTTTTATTAACTGTAACTAGAGATATGCGCTATGGATTTTTTTTGAACTGATATACAATAACTGATAACTACATGCTTCTCATGCTCGATACTGATAAGATTATTAAATGTACAATATGTAACTTCTGCCACTTGAGGGGGTCTCTATCAAAACAAAACAAAGTCATTTGCAGAGTGTTATGTGGAGAGCCAGGCGGAGTTCGGGGGGAGAGGGCTGCTAAACTGATCAAACCAAGCAAGAGTCAGATGCAGAGCTTGGCACAAATGTTCACAGGCGAGGTTATGTATTGAAGTTTTATTAATGTTAGGTTTAGTCTCGTTTTCCAACTTCCCTATTCTGGAAGTAGCGACGGGCAACCTATGAAACACTCCGTTACCCTGGGTAAACTGGGTTTGAACATTGCTGGAAACAAAGACTAAGTCGTTTTCAGACATTTAACGCAGAGTTCCTTCATATTATATCTATAACTAACTAATACTAACTACACATTTTTGTATTTTTAAAGGAAGTTCCTAACCTGTACTTCATGCACACCAGGTTAGAAAGACTAAGATGTAGTGAGCAGAGTGGGATGATTAAATATTTTATAGCATAAAGATTTATTAGCTGCCAACATTTATTGTGAAAAAGTTGGAGACCGAGGAGACCTTTAAAAAGAATAAGAGAGAAGATAAGATGCAGGACTACAGTCTGCAGAGTGGAGGCAAAGAGGATGAGCAAATGAGACAGGGGCAAATGTCAATTAAGGGGAGAGTGTCACACCAAGTTGAATGAAATTTGGAAGTGTACTCCTTCTTCTTGGGACCTATTTCATCCACTTTCAGTGGCAAACCTGAGCGGAATGGAGGGCTTGAGTGAGCTCAGGGACGAGGGACACACATCATGCAGACTAATTTGCAGCCCACCTCTACCTCTGGGTTGAGTTGCCAGGGACCACAACAGACCCCGCAAGAAACTGAGAACCACACATTTGATTTGTATCACTGAACTGGTAGGTTAATGGGAGAAATTACAAATTGGGTAAAATGATTAAAACTAGACTCCCGCGAGACCTTTTCTCTCCACTCTGAACCCTTGTGGGACATGTATTGCAAATGGCAATCATGTTGTCCAACTCTGAAACTGTAAAAAAAATGAAAAAAAAAACAAAGATCCAACGGCAACGGCATGTTCATTTCACTAGTCTACCCGTTGTGGCTCCACTTAGGTGCAGCAGTTTGACACCATCAGCACAACAACAGTGATTCCTACTGTTTCAGAGTGTGAACATGCTTCTTAAATTGCCTATTGATAGAAAGTGAGATTTCCTGTCTTTTTTTTATATTATAACAGATCTAAGTGGTATATAAATACTGTGAGAGTATTAATACGCTCAATCCACAGAGAAATTAACACAGCCCATATTCAGAAACTGTGCCTTTAAACATGCCTTCAAGACTTCAGTGAAGTTGTGATGTCACAACTATACACTCACTGCACTCAGCAGTGCCTGCTCAGGCCTGTAAGAGCTGACCAATCACAGTAGACTGGGCTTTCTGGGAGGGGGGCCTCAAGGAAACAGGCACTAAAACAGAGCATTCAGACAAAGGGTTGAATAGAGGTGCTGCAGAAATGCATTGTATGGGAGAAAAAATGTTTTTTTAACAGTGAAGCTTGTAAACATTTTCTGGTAGACACCCAAAATAAAAGCATGAACCTGAAAATGAGCAGAATATGGGACCTTAAAGCCAATGAAAGCAATTTGGCATTGTATTATCAGTTCTATTTATTGGCTATTATTTCATCATCGTCTGACAGCCGAGATTTATCAGCCTGATATATATCATATCCACTTTCCCAAGTTAGTTAGCTGCCTAATCTTAACCAAAATGTATTTACCATATCCCAAGTCTTCTTCTTAACCATACATTTGCCATATACAGTACAAAGCACTCGTCATACATAAATAATAAGTAAATAATCATGTAATCAGAGGTTTTGCAGAACAATATTCACAGTCTTTTGACAACAGTTAGATCTATCAGCAATGTACTGGTTAAACCCTTTGCTGCTTTTTCAAATAATTCAATACTTTAAAGTTTCTTCTTACTTTACAATGGACAACAGTGTCAAGTGTCTTTTGATAAATCAATAACCAGTGCACAACATGGTTTCCTAGGCAGAGACTTAATTACACCACTCACCACCTTTAAATCTGTGGTAATTGTGCGATGTTGTGTTCCTCTCACGATCTGCTCACTCACGAGGACTCTACATTTAAAGTTGTGATTTAAACAGTCACCAAACAAGGGATTTAGAAATGAATCATCTATGCTTTCAGGATGTCGTTCAGTTTCTAGTTGATCAATAAATCATTTTATTTGTGTAGGTATGTGCAAGATAGGAGTTAAATTTTATTTATATTGACACAAACTCTTTTATACACATACATTCTCAAAGCATAGGAATATATGCAGGCATGATTTAGGATGAGACATGTTTGGTCTGGTCTTAAGTGTTCAATCTAAACAGGATTCATATTTTAATGCTTATAAACACCCCCTGTCAAACAGCGAGTATTACACTCAGTTTATGCTTGGCTGCTCTCTTGACAGTTGTCTCGAGACAAAAGGCAGCAGGTAGCACCTCGCCTGTTTTTTATGCCTTCGCAACAAGAATGATTAAGTGATCAAGCAGTTTCTTCCACACTTCCAGATCTCAGAAGGCTGCTGTCATTTCATTCTTGAATGAGCAAAGAAATAAACTGAGGTAATATATATAATTTTATCTGTTTGGAATGAATGTTTTCTCACACCCTGGCAACAAACCATCCAACCACACTGCATGGCAGTCCTTGACATTACCCATGAAATTAGAAAATTCTGCCTGGAGGTGGCTTGTATTTCTCGGGTGTCTTAGTGCACACATGGCCTACACTGCATATTGTGAACTGTCTAGTAAAAGTCAATGCATAGTTCTTATGGAGACCAAGCATAAATTCAATGTTAGTCAGCACGGCCTCTAAAACAAACAACAAAATACATCAATTCTTCCTGCAAGTAAAAATGACCCATATTAGCATTTCTGACCTGACGCATCTGTCAGCAAGTTGACACTGTTTGTTATTGCCTTCCAAAACAATTACAAATAACTGTTACAAAAATGATTCATATGACCAGCTATCAGTGAATGAGTTCTAATTAACCCCCACTTTACACTACTAGCCCTGCACCAAAAATCAGGCAGACACAGTTAGACACTCGCTGGTGAACGTAGAGGTGCATTTACCAGCTGAAGAGCCAGATATTTAGTGCCAGACTCCTGCAAGGAAGCTATGGAGATTATTATTTTTCTATGTTTGCATGCATTTTGGAGGGGTTTGGGACACTTGGAAACTCACAAAAATGGGCACACCTGTCAGAGGAGGTGAAAAATTGATACACGTCTCAGGATTGGGTGTTTCAAAATGGCTCAATAGCACCCCCTACAAAATTTCAACAAAGTAGCCCTTGCAATATGTTACACCTAGGTCTACAGATTTTGCTAGATCCATGTAACCTCTCGAGACCTAAACATTTTTTTTTACAGGGGACAGACTTAAACAATGTCATTTTAAGAGGTAATCTGATCCACTATAAACTTGGTCAGCTAATATAACAGGACATGGCGTGTTTTATACTTTGATGTACTAGCCAGATCCATGTGCAATGTTGTGACAAAAGCCTTAAAACCTTAATGTGAGTTTTTGTTGAAAGTTCTTGAAACTCTAACATCAAAAGTCAAATTAGGCCTGGGGGATATGGCTGAGAAGTCTATCACAATAGTGAAGTTTCATATCTGTCGATCAATAATTATTGATAATTTTCATTTTCAAAGACCAGGTGAAAAAGATTTAATTTAACCACTTTATTTTTAATTTAACCAGTTTATCAAGGCACACTGTTTATAATTAACACGTTAATGTTAACACAACACAGAAAAAGACAAATAATATTACTGTCGCAGCTTAAGTGTCACTGGACTCATAGGTAGAGCAAAGAGGCTGGGTGGCAGAGCAGCGGCGGGCAGAACGGGTGACTAAAAACTGCCCACAACATCACTGATACCATCTACAGAGCATCGATGACATTGGTGAAGTGAGATGTCTGCACAGAGCCCAAAGATAGTAAAAGACAACAGCCACCCTGCCCATCTGGCAAAAGATACAGAAGCTTAGACATACCAGAAACCATACCACCAGACTACAGAGTAGCTTCTTCCTTCAAGCTGTGAGAGTCCTGAACTCGCCCTCAACACTTCACCTTTATAACAGGAATGACATTCTACAATCTTGTACTCCATGATGAAAATTCAATTAATCTGGAATGTTGTTGAGGTCTTCACTGATGGAAAATTATCTTTACATGTAAAAAAAAAAAAAAAAAAACAATTAAAAAGAAAGAAACACATCTGCTCAGATAGATGTCTAGCCTTGCAATTAGGTGCTACATTCTGTCACAGGCACTCTGCGTGTCTGTTTCAATACTTACATAAGCAGGTGTTGGCTTCAGACAGGAATTACATCCGTGATATGAGTTATCATTTAAATCAGTCACAACTAAACAATGAACCAGAGTCGAGCATGAGGGCTGAGGCATGGATGTAACCATTGAGGCTCTTCATGGTAAAGTTTTTGGCTGTAACATGGTTGTCAGCCTAAGTTTCTGTCTCACTCCACACATTGGCCAAGGCCCATTAAGCACCCTTCCCAAGCTCCATGTTTAGTCCCTAATTAGGACAGCCGATCGTGTTGCAGGATCTGGTCAACCTCCAAGTTGCTCCAAGTAAAAACATTCTCCGCATTGCACCGTCAAGGAGGCATCAGGAACTTTTAAGACATGGGATTTTGACATGTTCACCTTTAAAGTGCCTGTGGGTGTGTGTGTGTGTGTGTGTGTGTGTGTGTGTTTGAGACTAGCCTGTCTGTGCTGACTGATTGCTGTGTATTTAGTCCAAAGGATGGTTGGTGTCACATACAAAGCGATCTGTGGAGCTCAGAGGCAGCAGAATAGCACTGTCTGTCTATGTCACACAGCCCTGTGTCTACAGTCCCTCTCTATCTCGCCTTTAATCCATCTTCTATCGTCCCGCTGACTGTCTTCTCGTCACCAATCTATTCATCTCCCCTCTTTCAATGACTCCCTCTGTTTCCCCCCTCACTGTCTCCTCTTCCTCCCTCTGATGTCACAAATTCAGATATGAGGTTCTCTGATAGCACACAGCCTTGGACACTGTGGCCTTGTTTAGGGAGGGGAGTGATCAGAGGATGAGAAGATGCAGCGAAGACGAGCGAGTCGACAGCGCGGGTATTTTCCGAGCCAGCGGGAGGATGTAAGACGCAGAAACAAAGGAGGACATCTAGGTTAAAAAAGCATGCATGAATGCCTCTGAAAAGGCCTGTGTTGTGTTGCCGGCTTGTCTCATCCGTGTGACTCTGAGCCAGCCGTGCCTGTCAGGGCACTAATGTTGAGTCTATTTCTGTTATCTGCTCTCTTTCTTGAGGGTAAAACAGTTGACTGCTAATATCCGTACCTGGGGGTTAGGGGGGTTCTCAGACCCTAAACCTGGCACTGTCCCAGAAATGCATGTCGTCATAAGAGCAGACAAATCCTGCAAACACTTGACTCTCCTCTTGTGGCAGGCTTTTAATGGTACTGTGAACACAAATGTACTTTTCTTTCAACAAAAAAACATGTAGAGTCTGTAGAAGGGTTAGGAGGTCTCATTCTTTGTGGTATCATGTGTTTAGTATAATATACAACATGTTTATAATAGTAGGGCTTTGTGTTATGACCTTAAAATAATATCATGCTATTTTTTAAGCTATTTAGAAATACACAATATATCTTGACACTGAAATCTCCTCAAAAGCACTTCATAAATGTTAGGACTGGACGACAAAATCAAATATGATATTTTTGACCAAATACCTCAATATTGATATTACCACAACATTGTTGACTTTTGGTACTTTCATAAAAATGTAATAAATAACCATCACTGATGTAGAAATAATGACTAAGTGGGTAAAGGCAAGTATTAGAAAGTAAGAACAGTCTGGTATGTTCAGAATATGACATCACATTAATGTAATGCAGTCTTTAAAACCAGGAAACGACAACACTTCTTCCATATCAATGTAACAATCTTCAAAATCTAAGATGACAAATAGTCTCATATCATGATAACGATGTATATTTTATATTGCCTGGGTTTCATATGCAGGGCCTTGATTGAACATTTGAATAATAATGAGAGGTCAAAACTAAGTTAGCGTGTTCACCCGGGTCTTAACGTTTAGATCAAAGCGAAGCAGAGCCCAGGTGATAAAAACCTGTCTACTGCAGAGTCAATTGACCCAGGTGTAAATGCAGAGTTTACACATTCCCATTGCACACAAAAGCCCAATCTTTGCAGGTTTAAGTAGGATTTTTGACCAGTGAAAAAGGGTATAAGTGGAGGATGCATCCAGTAAAGGTGAAAAATTGGTTGGAACTGTAGATTCCACCAGAACAATACACAGAGGGACAACAGGGCACTTTGAATAAAATTTGACCTTTAAATACCTAATTTATCTCTACATGTGGATACATTTGCACTGTTGGGCTGCTTTAAGAGCTGCTACCACAAAATAATAATTATTAATACCAGTTCCAGTGGAGCGTTTTACTGCCTTGTGATAGTTTACACTTTCTTTCTGAGGCTTTTATACAATTTTTATATCAACTCAGCCGACTGATAGAAGTCTAGAAATGTTGATATCAGCCTTTAAAATGACACACTATCAGTCACTCCTGGAGTCTTGTCCCCCTCCAGTCACAGCTGTTTTTTCCGTTGAATCCTTCCTTCAGTTGAATGTTTGAGATTTACTGTGTAGAATGATGTATGTGCAGTTTGACTCTAAAAGAATGTTTTCACATTGACTGCTCGAAATGTACATTTTATCTGCGCTCACTGAAAATGTGATTTTAAGAGGCGGACCGATGAGCATGATTTGTGACATCACAAACAGTTTGGAAGCCTTATCCATTGGTGTTGTGGAAACTCGAAGCCTGTGGAGTGCACACACACTGAGAATAGACTTTACTGTGAAGTAGGAGACATCTTGTGTCTAGCAGTTAAACTTGTGAAATAAAAAATATTTGCATATTCATATATTCTGTAATTTTTGATAAGGGAGAAGACATAGCTGCCATTTTAATGTGGCAAGTATACTTTTTTCTGCATAAACCATATTAGAATCACATTGCAGAATACAAATTGATGCCTTATTAGCTGTGTGAAGGGGATCTTTCAGTTTGATTTTCATTTCACTGGCGGTAGACAAGTACGTATGAACCATCCCATATTAAAGCATGTGTGCATCTTAACAGTAATGGCGACACAAGCTCCTGCACTTTCCTTGTCAGGAACTGAATTAGCCCAAAACAGTTTGCTTTTTTTAAGACTTTTATAGACCAGGTCCTCACCTATTGAAAATATACAGTATGACGCTGCATTTTCAGCTGTGTCCTCGAGTAAAAATGACAATACACTGCTATAGATCAACAGTGATCATTAAAGCACATAAGCTAATGGAAATTTCACCTGACTAACCCAGAGGAAGGGCTTATGTGTTTGTACAGCGCCCCCAATAGTTTGATCTGGTTACTTAAAAGGGTCTGAGGTTGGATATTTTTTCATGCTGTCAACCAATCAAGGAAAATGCACAAAGAAGTAGATGGTTTCTCTCAAAGCTAAATGCTTACGAGCAGGAAATCCAATTAAAATACTGTTTTAAAAGTTTTTCAAAGACACTAACCTTGCCTGCCTGTGTCTTTTTCATCATTTTGTGCATGCACATGCAGTTCTCCACATGTTGGACATGAGTGAGTCCTCCTGCAGTAGGGGAGATGAGGGAGGCTCCTTGCACCAGAAGGAGACAGTGAATGACAACCCATTCTGTTGCGAATGAGACTGCTGGCCATCAGTGAGTGATACCAAGCTGACTGAAAGTGCGCCACAGCAATAGGCTCAAAACGTTCATCTGCCTACTCCACTGCAAGGAAATCAGCTACGTGCCTCTGGTTTTTCCCCTAAGCATCACTGGGCATGATTTCAACCCGCCTCAACATGATGTCTTACTAAGACACGACTTGAAGCACTCTTCGTGCATTTCAGCAGGTAAATAATACATGCAGGATTTCTTTACAGAAGGGAAATATTATACATTATACTGGATATACTATTTATGACAATAAAGTAATTTAATATGACGGGCAATATTTAATGACTTTAAAGTTTTCTTTTTTGTTTACTCTGACTATGCAAGGAAATTATCCAAATACGACAAACTTCGATAAGTCGCGCAGTAGCTCTGCCCAGATAGGCAGCGCTTTCTCTTGGATGGATAAACCAAATACCAAACTCTATTCAAAAATCTTGCATTTAAATGCAGCCATGCATACTGGCAAAGCTACACGCTGCTTTGAAAAGGCACCCAGTGAGTCGAATATCAGCTGATATTTTCAAAAGGGTAAAAACATAACATTTTGAATGAAATGAAAATTTCAGCCAACGGTGAAAGGAGCCAGCTAAAAAAGTTAAATTGTATTTATTTACTGAAACAAATTCCGCCCCGCGGGTTTTACTACTGCCGACTTCAAGAGTTGCGCTTATTCATGATTTTAAAAAATATCTCAAAAGACGTTCTAGCTCATATTTTATCTGTGGTGCCAAGAAATTACACGATTTTAAAATAAAGTTAGGCGACACCGTCTCCCTAGAGAAACGAGCCTACTTCCATCCTCGAGGGCTGACTGAGGAATCCAAACGGCCACTGTCCGTCCACCAACGGTGCGTCTCCCTGAGCACAAACCGTTTGGGTGTGTGACACTTGAAAATTAGCGACAGTGCTTCTCTCTAACCTGAGTAAAAGCAGACCACAGTGCAATGGGGGCCAAAACAACAAGAATAAGTCTCCACCATTTGAACTAACTCGATATCAGTCCCTTTTTCGCTAATTTTGACCCAAACCGGCTGCGATCAGTGACTAAATCGACACGCATCTCACCAAAACAAAACGCAGCGGTGATCCAAAACAAGCTGTGCTGTGGACATGTGTGTAAGCTACAGTAAACTTGAATGTGAGCAGCTGTGTGTGAGAAGTCATTAAGACTGAATTGAATTGATATGAAAAATGAGAATTTACCTTGAGTAAGTTACCAGTCCCTCTGATGCATACTGTCAGCGGTCAGAGCTCGGTGCGTTCACAGGGCATTCACCAATCCCAAAAGCCTGGAGGTAAGTCCTAGGATAAGTCCACAAAACGCATTATTGTACACGGAGATTCCGCCTTTTTCTGAGCAAATTAAACGTGAGAGAGAAAATGGGGGAAACTCAGAGAGGAGTTAACAATGTCCGTTAGTTCCCAGTGCGTAAAACGGGTTCAGAAAATCCCGAATGTATTCACCGACTGTTATTTTCTGACATTGTTCAAAAATTGAACGTCATCCGCTCCTCTTTCATTTATGAGGAGAAACCCTTTTTGTTTTTTAATAATAGTTGTGTTTGTTATTCCAGAAAATGTGAGAATTCTCTCAAAAAGTTGATCTCCACGTCTAAATCCTCCCCGTCTCCAGGTTACAGTCTCCAGGTGGAGGCTCTGTCAGCTTTAACGGAGCGGCAAATCACAGAGGGCTCGCGCGCGTCTCGGAAGCTGCCGTCCCCAGCTCGCGGCTCTGGAGCGTCCGTGTCTGTCTGTGTGTCCGCGCGCAGCAACAGCCGGATTCCTTATTTGGAAGCCCGGGGCTCGCGCTGCTGTCAAGAGAGTCAAGTTCTACCAAAATGACTTCCAGCTAAATATTTCAAAATAAAAAGCCTAAATGGGGGAGGCGCTGCAACACTCTGTGGAAGAGCCCTTGATTAAAGCAGCAGAGGAGTAGAATATCACTTTCAAATTCATTATGCATCACACTGATGCTGAAACACTATTTAGAGAAATACTTTTCAATTAGGAATACATTCTCATTTAATGTTAACAAAGTACTCATATCTGCATATCTATTTCATGTTTTCTTGTCTTTCATTTTCAAAAGATTGTTGATCTCAGAAAATAATTGGAGTAAATGTGTGAAGATAAATGATTGTGGCCAATACGTATTTTTTGAGTAAACTGAATATAATGTAGGTATATGTGGTATATCCTGTGTAATTACAAGCACAAAAAAGTGTCTAACATTCACATAGGCATACTGCACTATGTTCCATGGTGAACAACACTTAAAAATGTACTGAATTTTCAGTTTGTGTTTTAAGAAATATGTCAATGTTATTCATTCTTTGGTACAGCATTTGTTTCTGTTGTATATTATTACAGCGCCTTCCCCACTTCCCCCTTTTATTTTGAAGGCCAAATCACCCGTTTTCCTGCCAGATTCAGCCTTTATTGTGTTCAAAGCTGAGGGGGTTCCTCTCAATAGAAAATTCACCCACCAGCCCCCTCTTCTGGAGTCAAACAGCGTCAATTGGATGCTGTGTCAGGTCGGTGGCACCACCTACATTTACCACACAATGAGGAAATGTTCACAATAAATAGCCACAACACAGGGGGCTTTACAGGTTATAGGAAAGCATTCAGGGAATGTAGTAATTGAGTGATGTACCAGCTGGGAGAAACAACATCAACCATTTTCTCAAACCTGTCAGACTCATATAGCTCACCTAAGGAGATTCTGTCGAATAGGGATGTAGCTGCTGTAGCTGTGAAGTCCTGTCTTCAGTATTGTTTGTGAGAATTTGTGGGTTCTTACAACCTGCAAATTACATACTAATTCACCTGGTAGGGCTTTGCAGGACGATTCGTATATTTTTAGACTGAATATTTCAAGGTGTGCTAGGTGACAAATCATGGTAGCATGTAAAAAGCTCTGGGACAGCAATAACTCATAGGAAATATAACTGGATGTCAAATAAAATTATATCGTGAAAAAAGAGATATTCAGACATTTTTAAGCAACACTATGTAACTATTTTACCTTAAAAGTAATTAAATGTTACAGTGACTTGTAATAGGGTGAATGGTGTCTGTCTCAGCCAGTCCGTCCCCCTGTCCCTTGTTTCTGCACTATGTAACTTCAGTGAGAGGGTAGGATCACAGTGCACAGCACATGACACACAGCACCAACTATGACTGATTTTGGTAAAAGTGGGTTATATTTAGGAGAAAATGTTTTCTGGTTTTCCCTCTGATGTCCTCTGGCTAACTGCTGTGTACTGTAGCTACAAGTTAGCTCTGCTAGCTGACTCTGCGGAATGGGCATCAGAAGCGGAGGTGAGCAGGCATCGGAACTGGGCTCAGCAGCTTCTACAGACATCATGACAGAGGTGAAGAGACTGAAGAAGACGCTGAGGGAGGAATCTGAGAAGAAATAAAAGAGACAGTGACCGAGCAAGAGTAGAGCTCAAACTGGCTTTTAGTGGTTGGTGACAGCTTCCCTAAATCAAAGGCTGCAAACAGACGCTGAGCTCGACCTTTTGCTCTGTTGAATAGTAAGTAATATTAGCTGGCTTGACAAGGAATGTCTTGTGTTGTTGCACTTGCTTAATATTTGGCTGTGTAAGCAAAGTTTTTGATCATAAACCAAGTCAGCCCATTTTGACAGAGGCTTAGCTGGTAGCATTTTATAGCCAGGTGTTATTGTCCCTGGTTCAGCTTATGCTTGATGTGCTGTTAACTGCAATGGTTGTGAAAACTTGCCTGAGCATGCATGTTTACTTCAATACATACGTTTTCAAGAGAGCCTGTGTGTCTCAGAAGAGTCATCAGCCACCACCACCAGTGTCTGGACTCCACAGGGGGGTTCCTTCTTGCTGCTGCTCAGGGCAGACACCCTTCGATCCCAAGATTTCCCTGTATAGTCCAAGCACCAAAGACTTTCTGGCAAGACTCATTATCACATATCTTCTGTAATATTTCTCATATCAACAGCTGTAATAAACATTTTCTTTACTTCATTCGTAGTCTCTCTGATTGAAATGACAGTCATGTTGCATCAGTAACAGCAGGGGTGCCAAATCGCATAAAATATGAATTACTACATAATGTTGCTTTAAGGGGTGTTTTGGTTGCTGATTAAGAATGAGGTGGTGCTGGGGGGTTTTGACCTCTGTATTTCTAAAATTCTTTCAATGGCACTGGCTGAAGGGTCACTGAGCAAAATAGCTTTATATGCATCCAGTTGCCTTTAAGCATCAAAAGCACACAGCAGACTCATTGCAGCTTTATTATATTTTACCCAGAAGATCCAGTGCTTCAGTGCCAATTGTGAACCTGGATTGAGATTTCTCAGGTGTCTCAGTTTGTAATAATTTTATTAAACTCAATTTTAGGACTAAAAATCAGCATATAACAACTTAAATATTGATTTTAAGTTGATACATGGAATATAAATGTTTGTTTTTTTAACTTTTCGTATGGAATGGATTCAACCATTCAATGGCAAGATCACATTGGTCCATTTTTGGCTCATCTAACACACCTTTTATTTTATTTATTTTGACTTATCATAGGAAAGCACAGGTGGAGCATGTACATGTACATACTGTACATATGTAACTTAAGTAACATTCTGTTTGTGACGTAAAGTAACCAGTTAGTGAGATAAAATAACTCACACAGGACATTAACAGCAGTCTCCTGGATGAAAGTCCTGTGCTTGTTGAACCCAATTGTTCACCCCGTCCTCCTCCCTGAGCAGACTTGGTTGTTCTTTATACTTCATTAAATGACTTCCTCCTTTGCTGCCATAATTATTACTACAACCACTAGGGGTCACCGCATAACAAGAAATATAAATATGGGTCTTAACAAGCTTCTGTTTGTTTTGTTATATGAGTGTCTCTGTGCTTTGTTTTGGTAGCTGGGCCGGGTTAGGTGCATGTTAGTGCATATGAGTCCCTCCCTGTCCTTCCATATCTGTTCTCAACATGGCTGCCTGGTATGAAATGCATCTGTTTCGGTCAGAGACGCTGTGATAGTGCAGTATCATTTGGCAGTGATTATAACATATTTAACCTTTAAGGCCCCTTATAATTCACTATGTATGATACTTTATTTTATCTTCTTTTATTTTAACATTTATCATTTTTATGCTACATAAATGTCCCCAAACAAAACAGCAATTTCATCAAATTATTTTAGATTTCTTCCTTCAAGCAGAGATGAGGAGCAGCCTCTGGTCAACTCACTTCTTTCTTCACACCTCAAGATTTTTATATTTCAGACTTATAGTCTTGCGCCTCAAACAACATTGACTCAATAACATTACTTAAGGGCATTTATCAGACTTCACACTTCTCCCTCTGGAGACACTAAAGGCTTTATACAGATGTTTTTCCACATATACAGGGGTACTCTCCAACGCCTGTAAACAGAATTTGAATTGTGGCATTTTCCTTTAGTACTCAAGTGGTGAAGTTTTTTTTATTTAATTTTTTTTCCCAAAAGCACAACATTCTATGTAAAGTATATGAAAGCTTTCCTTAACACAGTTTTTTCCATTGACGTTACTGTTTACCGTTACTCTCATTGTTATTGCATTGAAACACTGGTCTGATATGTTCTGTAATGTTAGACTATTTACTGAGTTTTACTTGAAATGAAGTGTTCTTTAGTTCATATTTTCTGTTCTGATTTTATTGTTCTTTTGAAATGTTGTGGTCTTGTTTTTCTTTGTCTTATGATTTGTTGTCTGATTTGGACTAGATGTTCTCTGGTCCCTTCATTCTTTGAAATTATAAAAATCATTTAATTTGTCTTTTCCTACAGTAAATATTAGAAAATATTTACTTTGAAAACTGACTTGTTGAAATGAGATAAATGTTTAAATAAAAAGTTAAAAAAAAGAAATAAAACATTTAATGCATCATGATAGTCCTTTCAGTAATGCAAACCTGCTTATATTGACTTCTATTACTGTTGTTGCCTATAAGTGCATGTTTTCCAGCAGTTTATATAACTGGTTAGTGTAATTTTGGCCTCCAGCTGAAGCCATTATGCCATATTGGAAGAGATAGAGTGTAAATAATGTGCAGTGATTCAAATCTCACCTTGAACAGAAGTGCAATTACTGTCATAAGAGACAGTCATCAGTATTACATCATGTGCTGCAGTGTGGCCCAGAAGTGTAAATGGAAATACCATGTCACTGTGTTCTGTTCGCCTGTAGGAAGAACCCTCCTCGCTGTTCCCTGGGACACTAATGGAGCGACTCCTGCGAGCTAGTTCAGGCAGACAACTCGAGCTGCATTGATATACACATGACATGCCCCACTCTCCACACTCATCTACCAAACGCACCCTGACAATTTGGCGGTCTATTTAAACTGCAAAAATCTCCCATCTCTCCCTCTGCCTGTCAATGCCACCCACCCCACCACTGCCCTGTAGGGTCTGACTGCGGGGGGGGGGGGGGGGAGATCCCCAATATCTCTATGCAAACATATCGGCGGGGAGCGATGAGGTCGGAGCCTAGACGCCAAACTCTAACTATGTTTGCTGCTCTAATATGCTCCAAATATCCGTATTTTGCTAATCGATTTGAACTTTTTTTCTTTACTTTTTGTATGGAATGGATTCAACCACTCACTTGGCTCATCTAACACACCTTTTATTTGATCTATTTTGACTTAGGAAAGCACAGGTGAAGCATTAATGATGACTCTGTTCTATGAACAGTTAAATTAGTCTGTCAGGTGAGCTAGCATCTGCAATACCAAACATTTGGACTAGCTCATCTTATTTGATTACACCTGTGATTTTCTTGCTTCGACAAACTAAAATGTTTGTTATGAAAAGAGTGGTGTGAATCTGCTGCAGGAGACTCCACTTGTCATACCAGACAACAAGGTAAAATCAAATCTGGGCATATGTCCTAGACAACGAGTGAATTTAATGACAAGGCATGGCAAGTGATTGGTTGTTAGTTCCAACTGGTGTTAGCTTTTCAGCTGGTGTGGACTGAAGAGAGCAGCCAGCTCTATAGCTGCTGACAACCACAGGATCAGGACCATGGAGAGCTCCTCTGTGCGTAGAGACAGATGTGAGATGTGGAATTTATCACGGTGAACTTCAAGTCACTTTTATCCTTCTTTGACATATTCATGTATCAGACAGATGTTATCTTTGAGTTGGGAGTGTTTTGATAAACCTTTTTTATTCTATACATTAACCTGGCTTCTTTAAACGTCTCACCATGGAGTAATTTCCTGAACTTGTATATGGTATGTGAATATAGCGTATACTAACATAAATGAATAATAATAATATGGACCCATAAAGAAATACTTGAAGGTGTAATTTGTAAGAAATGGACAGAATTTAAAGATAGCTCCAAAACTATAGGGGGCAGCATAGCCGCTAGCAGCTACTCACTATAGTCTTTGTTGTAGCTATCTACTGTTGCCTAAATAACACACAGAAGGGTGGGCATTATCGTGTATCAAGTTTGCAAGCTGAAATTAAGCTTAGGATCAACATTTATTGCTGACCTTGGAAAAGAAAAAAAATCTAAACTTCATTCAATATTTTTTTTCCAGTCATCTCAACCATATCTCCCTGTCATCAGTGGATGTAGTTTGCTTAGCACTGTGTATATTGCCATTATCTTATCAGTAGCCATTGCATTATCAAACTAATGTTTCCGAGGTGTGTTAACTTTGATGCTTAAGCCAAGAGATGATTTGGTGCCAGGAAACCACTATTATGTATAGAAATGCTTAATACACTCTGCTGTGTGTGCAACTACTAAAAGACAAACTCATATGGAGAAAGCTCCAGGTCTTAAAAGGATAGTCTTAAGGCCCTATACACTTGCGGTACACCCACATAGGTGTTTTCACTTGTATTGCCTGATGAGACCTCTTCTCATGACTGACTTGCTGAGTACACACTGCTTTTGACTTCCTGCCACCTGTTAGGCACCAGTAACATTCTTATTGAGCATAAGAAATGAACAGAGTCAATTTTGGTTACTTTATTTTCTACATTGGATATAATATTTATTCAGGATTATCATTTCAATATGTAACAGAGTTAGAAATAACGTGCCCCAGCAAAGGAAAATACTCCCGAGCTGGAGGTGGGTACATGTGAGTGATGCTGTAACCAGTGTTTCTATGTTTAATGTTTTAATGGTTTTTGAAACTGTGAGCAGCATGTATTTTTACTGTAAGGATTACTAGCATGTATACGGAAAGTTACAGACGTTTATGTGCAGAAATAGTAACTTTATCCACGAGTAGTTTACATGTGGTGCTAATGCTAATTAGCTAGCCATGCACTTGCTAGCTTGCTCCAGGCGCAATATTTTGTAGTTATTATTTCAGATAGTAATTTTTCTACTTTTCGTTACACAGATCTGAATGATTGCAGTTGCATAACACTGTGGATAACGACTGTGTGTCGCTGATTTCTATACCAGTAAAGAGAACCAGACTGAGAGCAAGTCCTGTGTGGCGGTGCTGTCCTTCCTGCACCATAGACACAAAGGGGACACATCTACCATAGAACCATGCACAGACACAACAAAAAAAAAAACAATAAATAAAGAAAAACAAATTCAAGAACCCAGTAAATGTAAACAAATGGCAAGCTTACTAATGTGGACAAAATGAAACAGTACCACCGGAGATCGTGGGGGGCAGTGTCGCCAATATTTCAAGTGAGATGACTGTAGGACATGACGAACAATGGTGGGAGTTACTTCCATGGTCAGGTTCTCTAATCGGTACTGTTAGACCCCGTTTACACAGAGGGAAAACGCATATTTTTTCATGCGGTTTGGCCTTTCATTTACATGAAAACGGAGGTTTTATCAGGGAAAACGATCATTTGTAAAAACTCCGGCCAAAGTGGAGATTTCTGAAAATGCTGTTTTTGTGTTTGCGTGTGTACTGGGTCAAACGGAGTTTTAGGTACTCAAACGTCACAGTATGCGACTAAAAATGCATCACGTCATGTGAGCATCCTATGTTTACAGTTTGTTTGCTTACTGATCATGGATGCTGTTAAGGTAGTGCTCATTTTTATGTTTGTGCAAACGCTTTTGGCCTGTTTGCATTTGCAAACACAACTGCTCTACTATATCAAGGAGCAGAGGCGAAGAAGTGCACGGAGGTCAGCAGTTTTTCTACAGCTTTCACTCCCAAGACGTTGGTACATTGTCTGCCTATTTTGAAAGGAACAGGAAGTCGCTCGTGTTATTCGTTGTTGTTGTTGTTGATTTTGAGGATTCTGATTGGCTTGCATGGCTTTATCCTTCTCGTTACACTGCCGCCTACAGGTTTGGCATAGTTATGATGGCGCTCAACAGCATATTTATGCGGGTTCATGTAAACGAAAACTTTTTGAAAACGATCTTGTGTGTATGACGTTATTTTTGAAAACGGAGGGGGAGAAATATTTGTTTCTGTAAATACCCGGCTATGTGTAAATGTGAACAGAATTCTCCGTTCACATGTCACATTGTAGTTAATGACCTCACAGACCACTACTGTCTGCAACACTGGCTCTGCATACAGTATGCCTCTTTCTTAACAGGTACATTATCACAACATCCTCTGCCATCACCATGTTTGTTGTTGTCAGAAACTCTTGACTCTGAGCTGCCCTCTACTGGATGTATTGCTTAACATCCATGCCAATGTGAAGGGCACATGGAAGTATGTGGGCAGTTATGGTTACATTGTTTGAAATGGATGTATCTATTTTTGTATGTAAAGGGGTCACAAATGTACCTTAAGTGTGGGTGAACTCACATAATTCCTACAATACCTTCACTAAACTTGACTGATAGAGGTCTGATCAGACAGAATATACAGTATGTAGGGGAAACACCTTTGCAGGCCCTTCAACTTTCCACTTCAAGTCGCATTGTTTATTGGTATTGAATCACCACCTAAATACTTCTGTTGAGGGCACCACTGTAAAATATGGTATATGGTATATAAAGCAACTTTGATTCGTTATGATAATATTTAAGTGTCATGGCTCTGTAAGTTGGTTTTATTTTTCATTTCTAAATCAACTGAAACCAGTGACAGCCTGGGAGTTGTGAAACTAATAGCCTAATTAAAATATTGCCAATTAACCAACATGATGGTTCATCCTCTGGGGAAATTAATATTTGCAGGTCCTGTCATTGAAATGTTGCCCTCAGTTTGAGTCATTTCAGCATGGCTGTAGACTTAGGCCCAATCCCAATGCACCACTTGCCTCTGCCACTTATCTTGATATTTAAGCCTTTTGCTAAAAGGCTAAAATATAATTTCATGGCATATGATGACCAAAATTTAACCAAAGTCACTTGGTACCACTCCTCTAATATAAGTGAAGACTGGCTGGGGTAAGAGCACCGTCTGCTAATGTTAGCCTGTAAAGCACCATTAGTGGCCTAATAATGAAGCAGTGTTCTTTTAATTTGGTGTCTCGACCAATAGCGTGAAGTTATGAGCAAAATGCGAGAGGCTGTTTTTTGTATTTCCATCAGCTAAATGGAAAATGGCATTGTGATAATACCATGATTGCCAAGGTAACGCAAGAAAAAAAACGACGTAAATAGACGACATATTGGAAATGTCTGGTCATGTCTGTTTACATAAACACCATTGACGACTACTGCTGACGTTTGATGGTCTTGTAAGGTTGTCTGAGCCTTAGTCACTTTAATATGATGTAACTAATGGACAAAAGTGTTTTGAAAGCAAAGCACTGGACCAAAGGTCACTCGGTCGTGAAAATCATTAGAAATTATCTTTTAGGAAGCATGAAATTCTAAAGCTTAATTTATTGCCCACTGATTTCACTATTCAAAAACACAGTAACAATGAAGTGGAGACAATGAAACGCAGATTGCAAATAGCAGAGAGTGTTTGAATTGCTCTCAGCTGCCGTTGATACTCAGCTCTGACTCCCAGTCAAAGTGCCTCATGTCAGAGGTTAGTGCAGCAGTTGTTAGTGCCCACTGTAACACCCTGATCCTTGTATCCTCATGGACAAACCCCAGCAATAGTTTGCATCTGTCTCCTCAGACATTCTCTCTTCAAGCAGCAGATGATGTGTTTTCAGGCATTGCCCTTCTTCCAGACAAATAAATATACACACTTTCAGTTCTGCCAGTGGGCACAGCAACACAGCTGGGAAACTCTTCTGATGTGAAATCCAGAGAGATCTGAAAGGCTTCTAGAGGCAAAAGCAAAATCAAATACATCTTTCCTCCTTTACTGTCATTGTCTCCACTTCAATCAAACACAAACAGGCATGTACAAGTGCAAGTAAAGGACACACACAAACACACACAGAAGTCCATCTCAGGACCACTTAGCAAACAGTGTGTACATATGAGCAAGATGTTTCACAAATGAATATTTCATGTTGGGGCTGAACTGGATGACTGAAGCTTTGGTGCCTCCAAAACCTTTTCCTTAAAATTGTGTTGTCTGATCATGTTTGGAAACTTTTAAGTTATTAATTTTTCAAGTAGCAGAATAAACCACCATGCGTCTGGAAATGCTTGCCAATATCCCCTCTTTTTGCTGCACCCATGTAGCAATCAAATTCCTGGCACAATCAAAGTCTTATGCAGCCTTGTCATGAATTGCATTTACAGGAGGCTGAGGGTGCATTTTCTGAGACTCTTTGTGTTGGAATTATGTTTAGCTAGAGTCCAAGAGCACAGGGGAAGCACAGGGATGAGTATGAGGGGAAAACAGCTGTGTTAGCAGCTGAACTAATAAAAGGGCATCTAAAAAGAAACACCCTGTCTCCTAATGATTCACACTGACACAGAGGAATTAACGGTTGCTACGTTCCCAGTAATTCATCAATGCTTGGCATGACTGAATATTGCTATTCAACATCATTTAAAGTAGTACAAAAGCCAGGGTGTAAATGTTTCCTGTCTTCCTATTTTTACAGAGAAAATTAAGTTGTAATTTAGAGCATATTGGCTTTAATTACCAACATATGTCATGTTGTGACATTATTTTATGAACTCTTTGTGGTGATGTGGTTATGTTTTTGTTTCTGTGTATAGATGTACCCCACATTTCATTGGCTGTATTCACATCATGGTTGAAAGTGTCTCAATTTTGTATTTGGTCTTGTGTTTTTGAGTCTCAATAATCACCCAGGGGTTATTATATGCTATGTAATTTGGGGTTGGATGATATTTCAGAAGTGTCAAACTCGTCACCAACAGCCCAACAACTGGCAACTGCTGATATACCCATGCAGTTGTGTCTGTGGTGTACACAATGCACAGGGAGTCCCCGCAACACCCAGTATTTTCAGTAAATGCAATCATAGAGCAGCTTGTTGCAAAACATGAAATAAAAATCCCCTATTTGGGATTATTTTGGTTTTAAACCAGGCAGCCAAATGACTGAAAATGAACAATTTGCCATCTTTGCAAACAAATAGTGCCAGCAAAAATTCTAATGTAATCAATATGCATGGCCATTTGCAAATTCACCATCCTGCTGAGCACGCTAGGCTCACACCAAGAGCAGCAGCCTCCACAACTACCAATTGCCAGTGGAAAGCCCAATACAATTGGTACTTTTGCCAAAACTAGTAAATTTTAGATGGACACTTAACCTGATGTGCCACATGGTTTGTCACACAGAATCATCTAGAGAATGTATATCTAGGTCTATCATGGGATAACTTCAACCAATCAGATCAACAGCAGCAGAGCCAGTTGAAGCCAGTCAGGAGAAGAGCGAAAACTTCATTTCCATGGAGAAAATCCTTCCTTTTTTGCTCTGCTTTCAATGAAATATACTCTCTAGTTCCGATATAACTGATGCTCTAGCAGCAGCTACGCTAACCTCCTCAGGAGCAGCCGTTGTTGTTTTCAAACGAACATTTGCTTGTTTCACTGTTCATCAGGGTTCAAGCTACATGGGAGCCAATAGGAGCTGAGCTCCCATGAAAGCAGTAATATCATACATCTGTGAAGGTCACTAATACTTACTACCAACAACCATTATTTTAATCACAAATAATGAATTTGATTTGTTTTTTAGTATTTTCTACATTAGTGATATAAATAGGTTAGAAGAGATATGTTTTCCAGAGGAACTACTCACCATATTCTCTCTCAATGACAGTGACAATGTAAGTCTCTCTCTCTCTAAGGTGTTACGTTAGCTGTCATACCTTTTCATATTTAAATAGCTGTTGTTGTGATCTATACTTGACACAATTGTTGCAAAAGTGGGCTGCTGTGTGTGTGTAAAAGTCATGAACATGGACCTTGTAATGAAGTGAAGTCACTACTACCGGCAATATCCCAGACTCCCTTTGATTTTAGAGCTGTCGCATGAGGAGAAACTTAAACTTTGTGAAACGGCTGTAGCAATTCTAAATCATCAATGCCTTATTGTTAATTCTGCATTAAATAAAAAATTCCCTCTTTGGTTGGTGTCTGTCTAACTAATGTGTTGAAGCATCTAATCTGAGCAGAAAAATATGGATCATATTTGTTGGCTGGTTATGAAGTATGGTGCCTTCTGTTGGTCATTATAGTATTTTACTCAGATTCTAAATGATAAATTAAAGTAACATAAAAACAGCAGCATTAGATTCAGTCACATCTTCATTGTTAGAGTGCGAGGATGAACGATTACAGCATTAGCCTATAATTTCTTGTGCTTTTGCGTTTGTTTGTCTGTTAGGATTGTGCAACTCGCTGGGAAAAATAAAATAGTGCAGTAGGTTCTTGAACAAGGTGTTTTTGCTGCAGACAAGAGCCAGCGTTCTCTCCTGAACTTGGCCTAGCAAGATGCCAGTGATCTTGAGGTGGTGAATGCAGATTTTAAAAAAAAAGGTTGTCGGCTAAATATTATGAGACAGTAACTTCTCTCATGTTAGTGCTCCGTCAACTGCGAAGAAGAAGAAGAAGAAGAAGAAGAAGAAGAAGAAGAAGGAAAACAAGAAGAAGACACACATTTAGCAAAGCTATCTTTACTGCAAACCTTCTGCTTGCCATGATTGCCACCATCTGTCACTGTGAATGAAAGAATGTAAACATGATGATTGTAATAGTCTCACATTTAGTTTACATTTACATTCAGCTTTTCACAAAGTTAAATTGTTAAATTACAAAATGTAATTAAATTATTTGATTAGTGGCTGCTGAATGACGGACTCATTGGCTGTATACTGTGTACTGTGCGCAGCGCATTGTTTTCCTCGCTTACTGTATCCAACTACCTCATGTCTCGTTAACATGTAAGAAAACGACTCACATTATTATAATCAATGTAAGCAACAAACCTGGCTATCGTGAGTACTCATCACTATCAAGCTAGTATGTTAGCATTAGGAAATTTGGGCTGCAGTTTCTCTGCCATACTTCTGCTCCTAGCTTGTAGGTCCACGCAGGTAGGCAGTCCATGCAGGTAGGCAAGTCCATGCAGGTAGGCAAGTCCATGCAGGTAGGCAAGTCCATGCAGGTAGGCAGTCCATGCAGGTAGGCAAGTCCATGCAGTTAGGCAGTCCATGCAATTGGCAGTCCATGCAGGTAGGCAGATACATAGGTTTACAAGCATTTAGACTTGATCCAAATGTAATTATTGGATGGGCTTATTGAGACCTGCGACAGCCACAGGCACCAGATTTTTTTTTTCTTTTCGGCAGAGCATTTGATTCAATGATTGCTGTCGGGATGTTAAAATATTTTCTGTGAACATGATAAAAAAAATGCTGATTTTTGAGTCACATTCATTCCCCAACTCGTCAAATAATTGAATGTCAGGTCGTCAGCCATCCCATAGCATCAGCTTTTGATGAGTTGGGAATTATTGGACCTTTAAAATATAGTTAATTTAGTAATGATAAAGCCTGATCATGCAAAATACAGAGGTCTCAAGATTGTGATCACTGTTAAAAAGCTAAGATTGCCATTGTCAGTCTATGATGAGACATGGACACAATCTGGCATGGAAGTGTGTAATTGTAGTCAAACCACCAACACCAACACCAATCCACCTTCCCACCTCACTACATAAATGACACCCTATGCATTGACACTCAACAGTCAAACTGTACCTAAATTGCACACTCCTAATAGTCCAATATGAATGTAATCCCTCAGGAGACTGGGCTGAAGGTTATATCGCTGCCAGGTTTAAACTCTGTTCTAACTCTGCAGCAGACAAACTCTTTACAGGATTGGTGACTCTTGGTCAAAAGATATCAATATGTAACTAAGACAGTTTTTGAAGTTTGTTAGCTTTTGGAAGAGCAAGATGAGCAGTCCTCCCTGCCTCCAACCTTTGTGCTAGACTCAAACAGGCTAAACACATCCCGGAGCGATCTCTGTACTGGACACACACGGATGAAATTGATATTGATTTTCTTTTGTGATGAGATTTTACAGCAAACAAGCATATTTCCTTTAAATGCAACTCAAGTCACACTTAAAGCTTTCATGTCCAATTCTAGTCATTTTCTATTACAACAGCACCCACATTGAAGTTCTCTCTTCTATTTGGTAATGTGGATAAGCACGTTGTGCTGCAGGGCTCTGGAGACTGCAGAGCCCTGTCATCTGCATTGCACACCATTATCAGACATGACTAATTCAGCACGTGGCCAAAAGACTCTAAATGTGTAATTAAATATTTAATAGGGCCAAAGACTATCCACCCACCTCACACCAGCAGTTCCTGTGCAGCATTTATGCAGAAAAGCACAGAAGCACTCGGGGCTTCTCCCCTACCTGGACACATTGTAGCTCTCAGGGCTTGGTCTTGTCATCTTTGAGATGTGCCCCTGGTTAAGTGTCCTGTGGGATTTAATAAATGCATGTGAACTTTATACAGAGAAATGCCACTTTGTGACCCAACATGGCCGATCATCCTCTGTGTACACATGTAATCTTTCTTGTTTTCCCGTTGGTTGCTGCTTTGCCTAAATTGTTTGTTTTGTGTGAACTCTAGATGCTATCTAATCTCTGAATGCAGCCCCATGTCATGTGGCTTTGTACAGCTCAGGCTGGATAACACTGTCATAGATATTAAACCCCAATTTGACTGTGACCTTTTTAGCTGCTTTTATCTAAAGGACTCAGGGAAGGCGGCGTCTCTTATTGTGAGGATTTCTTCATGAGTCTGCTCAGTAGCTATTCATAAATTAGCTTTTGTCTCTGTCTGAAACATGCCAAATTGTCCAAATCTTACACGAGGCTACTAACCTTTTTAAACTTGGATGACGGAACATTCCCTGTGTCTTTAATCACACATCACACAGTACTATTTTTAAAAGGCCCACTGTTGTACAAGGCTTATTTTAAGTGATACATTGATTCTCAGTGCCTGGATATATTCAGGCCTTGTGGAGCTCAGCGTGCTGAGTTGGGATCTGGCCCCAGTCCAGTTCCACTGTGGCTGGGGTGTTAACTGTGTGGGGGAGGCTGGGAGCATCCAAGCCAGAGAAATCATCGCTGCTCACATCTCATCCCCCAGCCATGTTTCTGCTGAGAGAGGAAGAAAAGGACGATGGAGATGTGAATATGTGTCGGCTTATGGAGCATACAGTGAATAATGTGATTGTACCAGTGTATGTGTGTGTGGAAAGATTTTGACTGTGTGTATCTGCACTCATGCACTGAATCGGGGAAGGCCTTTACATAGTTAAAACAACAAGGATGTGTTGGTGTTACCATTCCTTCAATGAACATAATGTGGGGTTTCATAGGTGACTGTAAAGGTTAGTAATTCCATCAATATGATAGCATCAGCCAAGATGAAAGCACAAGATATTTGCCATGTTGTTATTTTAAGTTTGTGTGTGAAAAGGGGAAATGGGTGAAAAATTGCCCTGGAGCTGCTTCCCTCAACATTATCTGGCCTGATATTAAGGTTTTCTTGCAGTATTTTTTGGCTACACCTCACTAGGTATGTATGTGTGTGTAAAGCCCAAGTAACGATAATAGGGGATATAATTTTCATTTCATTTTCATAATATGGAAGCTTTGATGGTGAGAACAGCATGTAAATATATTTTAAGAGCTTTAAGAGTATGGAGTCAGAACAGTGACAGTGAATCACTGAAAGATAAAGAAATGTATCATTGAAAACAAACCTGAAGTGAAGACGAAAACATGTTTTGCATTGAAACAAATATTTGATACTGATAAAAGTACTAGTACTGAAAAATAGAACATAAATTATTTCAGGGTTTATTTTGTTTTGGGGGTGGGGGGGATTTTTTTTTCTTCAAAAATATTAGATGTGTTTAAAACATACTGCTTGTTATTGGAACAGTCTCAATATATGACCTACATAAGCAAACAGGACCATCAGGGAGTAGATTGGCTATTTCTGTTGTGGTTATGGTTATTCTTAATGCCTGTCACTGGGTCAGATTCTGACTTATCTGAGTGGAATAAACCATAAAATTAAAACATTTTTTTATTTCAAACTATTTTATTAATTTAGGAGTCTCATAGCCTGAGGAAAGAAGCTGCTCTGTAGTCTAGTGGTATGGCACTAAAACAAATGTTTACTATGTTTCACCTTTGTCATATTACAGTTATTGTTGCCTTGCAGCTGGTTTAAGTATTTACACATGGTGGTGGTTAAAGAAGGGAGGACAGGGGATTCACACATTAGAATGAATCCTCTGCATTGGTCATGGGTCAGTTCTTCCTGATGGTGGTGCTCGATAAAATAACATGGGTCACTAAAATCACTGACAACATTTGCAGACATGGTCAGCATGGTGGGTCATGGTGAAAAAATGAGCTGCTGGGCTCCTATTAACACCCCATTAGTGCTGCTATCTGTGCAATGTGTAGTGTATTCCTGTTTGGAATATTACATGGTCACAGGTTTGCCATGTGGTACCTTAATGAAAAAATGATTGAGGCATATTCATAATATAAGGACCATATCAGCTGAAATAATAAATGGTTAACAAATATAAAGTAGTGAAGTGAATTGTCGGACTAAGTATTTTAAGTGGTGGATTTATAAACATTAGGTGCACACAGACACAAAATACTTATAGTAGGTGTTGGTTTGTGTCCGCACACGTTTTTGAGCATATGCAAATATAGAATATTAATCCCACATTTTCAGTAAAAGTCATGGTTAATCAAACCAGCTGCCTAACAGTGAACCTGCTTTCAGAAGCAAATATTTTAATTTTGAAAAACAATTGATGTGATGACCTGCCCAATAACTGAATTCTTATGTAAATATATTAAAGTCAGTATGAAGGTTGAGATACCTTGAGCTGACGGATATAAAGACAACTCGAGCTGTCCCAACCTTTATTTTTCCTCCATTATTTTCTGAAATCTGAAACTGACTATATACTTCTCTGATACTAGTTTTCAGTGCTGGTTTAATAAGAAATTCAAAAAGATAATAATAATTTGGATAACAATGATATTAGTATTGACACCATCACATCGGCCAATTCCTACACTCTGCTATCCATCACTCTTCATGCTGGGTCTCATTAGGTTGGCTGTTTATGTCCTTGACAGCTTTGCCTTTTCTGATTATTATGGCTGCATTTTTTCATCAGTGTCTGCTTCCAGTCAGGATACACCTGCAACATCGCTTTTGAATAGATGATCATTTTCCAAGGTGCTTTGAAGGTTTCCTGGGGTGGAGGGGAATTCACTCTCATTTCAAGGTGCCTGCTCTTTGCAACAAGACTCTGGATTATCTGCATGGTCCTGCTTGTGCGTGCTGCCGTGTCACTCCTATGTATCAAATTGCACACACTGTGCATGTCACAGACCGTTTCTCTACACAAAACATGAAGGCTGTTAAATTAAACAGATGTTGGCATGCTCCTAATCACCTTTGTTTTTAGGTCTGGAATGGTTCAAGCAGTGTGGTCTACCGATATTAGGGCCACAAGAAGAGAGAATCACAGGTTTTCAACTCAGAATTGAGATCACATCTTTTTTAAGTGGAAATGTCAGAATGACTCCAATGTCATTTTTCTCACCTTGATTCATCATATTGAATTGTTCTTGTGATGTTCAAGGTGGTTGTACAAACTTACAATGTTGCTTTTGCTTACAAAGTAATGTAGGTGCTTCTGATTGTCCCTAACCATCTGTCTGTGCACAGTTTGTCACCCACACTTGGTCTGAATCAATACACCTGTCCACTAACATGACTGAAATATTTGCAACATAAAAGTGAGATCACACAGAGGCATGAATCGAGATCATGATCCTAATACTGTACAATTAATTGTGCAGTCCTAACAGATACATTCCAGGTTCCACTCGATCAGTCATCATTATCATTTTGATAGCAGAAATCATTCTTTGTGAGAATTTTTCTCTCAGCTTGCAATGAGTTTAGTTTTGATTGAGGGTCTTTTTCTCACAAGAATACAATCTTTGGAAATATTTGGGGGCATGTCACAAAGAGAGACAATAACAGGGAGAAAAAGAAACAGAAATCTCACATGTCAGTATTGGCAATAGATTTAAAAAATGTTGGTCTAACTAACTGCTTCATTGGCTTAAAAAGACAGAGCTAAAGAGACACTGGGTTTTACATTCTGATGCACTTGCTGGTGCCTTTCATTGCTCAATTTCTGCAGAAGGCAGCTGAAGGGAAATAAAGTAAGTATTAGTTGAGCTGTAGAAAGCTCACTTTCCTACATCTGGTGTGGAAAGAAAACGCTCAGAGGTCAGAATAAACTGCAGAGTCGTGGCTTATTACTTCCCCCCGTCCTTGTCATGTGCTGAGTTTGTCAGTCAGCTGGCTCCTGGCTGTGCCCCATTTGATATTTTCCTCCCTGCAGATTGAAGGAGTAGACTCAAGCATGGACCACCCACATTCTGTGGAACATACAAACAAATTAATGGCTTTTGTACACACACACACTAACATCACACATATGCACAACCAAACAACATATGTGCTCTCTTGCCCAGTTAGACAAAGCTCCCCCACAGCTATAGCATGTAAGAAACATTTGATCCCAGCTGTCATATTACTCAGCGCACAGTCTGATGTTTTGGTAAATACAGTAGTTTGCGGTCAGAGGCCAAATTAATGAGTAAGCGAGGAATGTAGCCAAAAACTGTACTCAAGTAAAAGTGCTGCTACTTTTCATAAACAGTTACTCAAGTAGAAGTGAAAGTAGTCATCAAAATAACTACTGGAGTAGTGAGTAACTTAAACTAAATATATGTGTAATAAAGATACTGCTTGCAACACCTCCAAGATTCTTAAACACATAGAGTACCTTCTCAGGTACTGTTGCACATACATGTTTCTACAAACTGGGCCTCTGATAGTAAAGAAATAGCTCCAGGGTATTACTATGTTTTTACGACCACTGTCTCATTGTGTAAATTGGCAAGAAACCTTTCCTTCATCAGTTCTAGTCAGTGTGTGCAAAGAGAGGCCTTCCAGGTCTGTCACAGTTCAGGTAAGCAGAGTAGGGATCCAAATCAGACACAGACTTAGAAGAGACTTGGCAGGAAGTTAACTGTAGTCAAATACAAGCTTACAGGCAGCTACGTGAGGGCATTACAAACAGATGAATAGAACCGGAAGAGCAGGCAGAACACCAATACACAGGTGCGGATCCTAGGCAGGAATCAGGCAGAAATGTTCAGACACAACAGCAGCTATCAGTTACACCAATAATCAGGCAAATGATGAAGGCAGATTGGCTGCTACATAAACTGGGGGTTAATTAGCAGTGGAAACAGGTAAGGCTGGAATGCAACTGAGAAGGAAGAGACCAGTTGCCTTTTCTCCTCAGGGAGAGAGATGATGACAGATTTTAAGTCAAAAAGACAAAATAGCACAATAACATCAACAGCAGAGAGCTGGTAATGATCATTTGGGAAGCTCACACATCCACTTAACTTGCAGAGGGTGTTGCATCACAGCTTCCTCCTCAGGCTCATCTGCACCTGGTCTCTGGCTGCTCCAGGTTTGATCAGCTCACAGTCTGGTGTAGTTGTGAGGCCTTTCCCTTCCTTTGTGGAACCCTTTTCCAGGTGTGTCACCATCTTCTGTCATGGCTGTGATCACAATCATTCTGGATGATCATCTTCTGGACTGGCGGGTAAAAGGTCAATGATGGAGCTATTCTTGGCTTATACTGTCTTGACCTCTGGTTTTCTCCTTCTCCTCTGAAGACATTAGATCAGATACTTCCTAATTAATTTCAATGATATCCGTGTTGGAAAGCACCTCATTCTGGTATACCAAAAACAAAAGACTTTTATCATATGATGGTCCATGTAATATTCATTTTCAGTTGTTTTCTCCAAAACAAATTAAGTTGAAGTAATGGGAAATGTAGAAAATACAGAGTTTTTGAAATATTTAAAACAAAATTAATTCTAAACTATTTATATCTTCATGACTTCCAAGTCATTACAATTGAAGATGCACAAAAGTACATGAAAACCCAAGCAGCAATGCTTTTTATTTCGGTGCTTTTCATTTCTGCCACACAGCCGATGTGAACATAAACATGTGAGTGAGATGCAGCAGCTCAGCAATGTAGCAGCCACACAGTACACAGGCATCCAGTATGCCCAGCCTGTTAGCTAGCTTGGTAGCTCCAAGCTTGGTGGGCTTGTTAAACTAACTAACTAAGGCTTGTTTCAGCTAAACCCACGCTCCACCTCTTTGCCCATGTTTGTTTAGTTGTCGGTTGGGCGAAGTCAGGCACTGCCAAGATGGCAACTGCCGGTTCCACCCACTTTGAGCTTCATTCTGGCTTTGTAATGAATGTGGTTTGGGCAGCTGAACCCACTAATTTGTCCTTGTGCATATATAATATAACCACAATGATCTAACTTTTACTACCCTGGATGTCTGACCAGAAGTACAACTGTGTTTGCCAGGTCTCTGCAGACATCACACAGCCAGAGCTCTAGGTGTCTCATCCAGTTGCATCTGTTTTGCCTAAAATGCTGGCAGACTGGAGTATTTTGTTTTTTGGCAGTAGATCAGTGAGCACATTTGGACACTAATCATTCAATCCTACCCTGATCAAATACTTGTAACTATCAGAACTGTAATGTAAACACCTTCACTGTACCTGCTCACCTTAACTGGCCTCGCCAAGTTCTAATCAAAGTAAGCATTAACCTAGTTCATTCTGTGGTCATGAAAACACCTGATTCAGGTGTAGTAGCCCAAAGCTTTATCAATAAAGAAACACAATGGACACTGTTCAAAATTTGAAAACAGATTAAGGCTTTGACTGATCATAAGTGTTCTGTTATAGTACGACAACAACACCGATGGTTTGTAGAGCACCTTATATATTATACTGTAATCACATTAAAAAAAATTAGTTTTCTTAAGTAAACAAACTATTGCTTTAAAACTGAGAGTATTGCTTTGTGCTGCATCTTGTCATTTGAAGTTTCAAGGTTATTTTCAGTTCTAGACAGTTGAAACCAAAGTATCACAATTCAGCTATTACAACCTGCATTACATGACATGACACTAGTCATTTCTGATGATGGGCTGATGTAGGTTACAAGGGGCTGTTCACCCCAAAATAAAAAAAAATAAAAAAATACATATTTTTCTTCTTATCTTTAGTGCTATTTATTCATCAAGATTGTTTTGGTGTGAGCTGCCAATTTTTAGAGATATTGTTGAGATGTCTGCCTTCAATATGATGGAAAAAGAAGGCACTTGGCATGTGGTGTTTAAAGTGCCAAAAAACTCGATACCAATGTCTCTTTCCAGAAATTTTGAGTCTTATTATTTGACTTATTTAAGATAATTCACAGACCTTATTGGTTGTTGGCATCTACTCAATGGACAAGAGACTCATGCTTGTGTCAGTGTTGGATGTAAACTTTAATGGTGTCCTCCTCTCCTTGGCTAGCTAGCTTAGTGCTAATGACATTGGTGACCACATCAGGAGAGTAGTTATGTTATCTGGTGAGGAGTAATAGAAGATTGTAAGACAGTGAGCTTTACTGTGCGCTAAATCTGTGTCCATCAATGACATCCAACATCCACATCCAAGGTTTCAACTGCTCAGTGGTTTCGTGCATCACTTGCATCACCTAGTGGACAAGGCTGTCTGTTCCAATTAGTTCAAGGGTAATGTACATTAACAAGCATGCGTGCTTTAAAATCTGAAGCTGTTACAATCCAAACATATAAATAGACAGAAATTTCACAGCAAGAAGAGGTCAGGGTTGGTCAGGCTGTTCATTTATAGGACTCCCATGCATGGCCAGTAGTCAGTGGTGAATTTTTTTTTTTTGAAGTAGTTATTTTTAAGCAAAACCATGATCTTTCCCTAAACCTAACCAAGTAGTTCTGCTGAACGTTGTTCGTTGTTGTTAACTTAACCATGGAATGAGACCGTGCTAAAGCCCAACCAGCAATCCAAATCCTCACATTTGGCATGCTGGAAATAGGGAATGTTGCATTTTTGGTGACTCAAGCAATTAACTGATTATCAATAGAGTTGAGATTGACTTTTCTGTCCATTGACTAATTGATCAATTGGTTAGGGTTTTTTTTCATCTCTTGAGTCTTTATAGACATCTTTGAATAAAATGTACTTCAGTGTACATCATCTGCATCACTTTGTCAATTGACAAACAGACAACTTCTTATGTACCAAATCAGCTTTAGAGGATACATGTATGTGGTGGATGTGTGAGTATGAAACTGTGTGTGAGTTTGAACCCCAATGTTCCAACCCCCCAATATTTTAGCGGGCTTTTTCTTTTTTGTTGATTTTACTTGGTTAGTGGTAGTTTTCTTATCCACTCATTTTGCTTTGAGTGATCAATTAACCTAACATTATGTGATGATGTGACAGGCTGCATGGGTTGTAGGCTTTATATATAAATTCATGTTTCAGGCATCTCCAACAAAAAAAAAAGATGCCTATGCTCATGGTGCCTCATAACCATATGAAGATGCTTTATGTTAGCATCTCACTGAGTTTGTAATCCATCTGGCTGCAGTCCTACCACTGTAATTGATCTCTCTCTGCAATGTTTACAAAATCAGTCTGAAGGAGGAAGCCTGTGCTTTGGGCTTGTGGGACTCTTATGTCACTGGGGCCTGTTCACGGGCACAAACTTGAAGCTGTCTAAGTGCAGAAAGTGCATTTGTGAGATCCTTGTGACTGAATAAAACATTATGTAATCAATACTTTTTAATACGTACTGATACCAAATGAGTAGAGTATTGAGTTGTGTATTGAGGAATGGATTATTTTGCTATTGATCTGGACAGCTGTAACCCTCTCCTCTCTCGGGTCTTTAAGATCATTGCTTGCTTCTGATCCACGTTTTTTTTGATCCAAGTGTTTTTCTTCCTCCTTCTGTTTCCATCCTCTTCCTCTTCCTTCATTTTTATGCACTCCCACTAATCTGCAGGATTAAGTTATTCTGCATCTACCTGTATTCTTTGATTATTACTGAAAGCCTGGGTGCTGAATACTGGCTGGGATTATCTCCCAGAGGAGTGTTTGATGTTCCCCTCTTAATGAGGCTGGCAGCAGAAAGCCGCCACACTTAAAACCTTTCCCTTTTATGTTGATGTAATGTTGCAGCCATCTTAAAAGCAGTTATTACAGAGCCATCGCATTCATTCAGGCATGTCCACTCCTGCATCATTTTAGGGTCACACTGGGGTCAAATGGTGTTTATGCTCACCAGCATTGCTAATAGATTTGATAGCTTAAGGCAGTGCTGAATATCAGAGAGGCCTTTTGAATTGCCAAGTCATTGGAAAGTCTGCATTGAAAAGTCAATGCAGGGTAACACATCCACACACACACACATCCACACACACTCACACGCACGCACACGCATGCACACACACACACACACACACACACACACACACTGCCCAAGCACATACTGGAAATGCTTAGTGGATGATACATGGAGCTTAGTTTATTGACTGATAAGAATATGTGTGTGTGCTGTATGACTAAAAGACTTAAATTGTCATATCAAGTGACCCAAAAACTATAAAACTGTCATTCTGCTGAGACATGAAGAGTCTTTCTGGTTTACAGTATAATCAGGAACCCGATGCCAAACCTGCCTGTCGGTCTCTTTACATTTTAAAAGGGGCATTAGTCAACTTCTCTGTTTTTTAAAACATTTTTTAATCATGTTTTAATGCCAATGAGTGAACAGGCCAAAGCTAAAAAGCTAAAAAATGAGACATTTCCCTTTTTACTCAGTTGCCTCTATCAGCCTGTGGCCAGCACATCTTGTGAGGTACTTAGAGTAGAACATGCCCAGAAAAATTATGTCACCTGGCGCGTATGACGTGCATGCTTGCTCCCGAGTGCCTTTCTTATCTAGCTCCTAGCTAGCAACAGAGCATCGCAAAAGCTCAGAAATGGAGTCCACTAACTAGCAACCGGCATCCTCCACAACACACACCCCAATGCTTGTAAGCCCAAAAAAAAGAGAGTAATATCCACTGAAGCCAGACTGGTCAAATGGGAATTGGACTGACGTCGGGCAGAAAGTAAAGTAAACATCACGGTACATTTGAGTCATGGAGGGAAGCTCCTAAACGACACAGAAGTGGCTTTCTTCCTGTTGGACAGGTAAGATAACATTGCAACAAAGCATGTGAGATAGTTGTGTGTGTAAATAATTTGATATTGTGGTTGTTATCGTCTTGTTGCCACAGGTTAGCCAGGTTAGCTTTCTTGCTAACGTGGATAAACGGCAAAGTAACTAACGTAGCAATGTACTGTCTTGAGTGGATAACATCAGCTAATTCATCCGGACTCCCGGGGCTGATATGGCTGGTAAATTGGCTGGCTTGTTGTTTGAAAATTACTTTGTCAGCTAATGTTATGAAGCAGTCAACGCCAGACCAATGCAGTGTAGCTATGTTACCACTGAAATGTCTTCTACTACAACACTTGATAGCTAAGCTAGCTACTCCTACTGGTGGTGGATGAGCATGTATGTCGCACAGCATTATTATTTCTACTGAAAAGGGTATGTGGCGCGGGTGCTTCCCCATGTCACAGGCATGCATGAATGGGCCCTTTGCAGATGTCAACATCCACCTCTGGATCTGGCAAGTCGTGAGAAAGACTACATGATATCTGGTCCTGCATACATCAGGCAGTACCACGGATTATTCTCAACAGACGCTGGCTGAAGGATGTTGAGTAGTATCTGACCTTTCAGTAAGACTAAACACCATTATCTTGTCTACTAAAGCATGTGTCAGTTTTTAGTATTTATGATAGGTGAATGTGGAAATAGAAATGTTATAGCAATATTATCAGTATGATGCCCCTCTTTGTACTCCAGGACAGCATCAGATCTGGAGTCCTTTCAGAATCAGCACATTTTATTGTTTGTTTGCCTTGGGAATTATAAGGGGGGTTCAACAAGTTCACTAGAGAATGATGCCACCACTGACATGGAAATGCTTTGGTAGAATCTCTCTCTCTATATGAATTGAAAACCACACCGTAAAATGTCACTGTCAACTTATGTTAAACTTGTCTTTCAGACACAAGAGTGTGTACAGCAAGAAGTCGAAATGTTACCGTGTCCACACAGTAAAGGTTGCCATGGACTACAACTACATCCCTCAGCTGCAGCATTGTCACAGTCTGCTCATCTCCTGTCTGCTGGTATGATTCCACTCACCTGTCTCTGCTCCACTCTGCCAGTCAGCCACACCTCCTCATCAGGCCAACTCTCCACACCTGTGACAGCCCTGGCTGCATTTAAGCCTGCTCCTGTCTCTGCTTCAGTGCCAGATTGTTCTTGTGTTATGCCTGACTTTCCAGCGTTTTTCCCCGGACTGATCACCTGTTGCCGACCTCGTCTGTCCCCGACCTGCCGACCTCGTCTCTGCCCTGGATATTACCTCAGCCTTCTGTCTTCGACCACGAGTTTCGCCTATCCCCTCCTGGTTACACACCTGCTCGGCTCTGCGGCTACACAGCCCACCACTGGACCTGTCTGCCTGCTAGGTAATCCACCTGTTGCTGGCTTTGCCTTCAGTCAGTGACGCCAGGCTATCTCCTTCTCAGATCTCGCAGATCACCGTGAGCCAAGACTTTTCTCCCCGTCACTGTATAAACTGTTTAAGACTCCAGTGATAAATAAAGGTCATTACCGACTGATATCCCGTCTGCCTGTGCTGCTTTTGGGTCCTCACCACACCCGTGACAGTACAATCTGGCCAGACATGGACCCAGCACACACGGCTATGGATCACCTGGAGAAGGTAGAGGCGATGCTCCAGCACCACGAGGCGCTGCTGCTTTCAAACTCAGCAGATGTCCGACTGGCAGTGGCTAAACAGGAGCAGGCGTTTACCTCGCTAGCCTCGCAGGTCCAACAGCTCGCCGCAGCTTTTGCTCAAGCTGTCCCTCTGCCTCCGGAACCAGTCCAGCCTCCACCAGCCCCGGCTGCCTCTGCCTCTGCTTTCACCTCGGAGCCTCGTGTGGGGGTTCCTGAACGCTACGCCGGGGACACGGAGGGCTGCCGCCCGTTCCTCACGAACTGCTCCATCCTGTTCGCTCTCCAGCCCCACACCTTCGCTTCTGAGGACGCCAGGGTGGCGTTCACCGTGAATCATCTGACGGGGTGCGCTCGGCTGTGGGGAACAGCCGAGTGGGAGCGTCGCACTCCAGCGTGCTCCTCTTTCCAAGCCTTCGCCGCCGAGCTCCGCAAAGTGTTCGGAGAAGCTTCCCGAGGTCCGGATGCTTCTGGAGGGCTTCTGGGTCTGAACCAAGGGTCTCGTTCAGTGGCCGACTACTCCATCCACTTCCGCACCCAGGCTAGCTCCAGTGAGTGGAACCAGGCTGCCCAGTGCGACGCATTCCTGATGGGGCTCGCTGACTACATTAAGGACGAACTGATTTCGTACGAACTCCCCACCACTCTCGACGGCATCATCGAGCTGGCGTCCCGCATCGATCGGCGCATTCAAGCGAGACAGTGAGAGAAACATCAGGGGCTCACGGGACGACGCCAGCCCGCCCCGTCACCAGCGGCTTCCGGGGTATCGACGCCTTCTGGCAGCCGGTCTTCAGGGGAGCCTGAACCCATGCAGGTTGGTCGGGCCAGCCTAACTCCTGAAGAGAGGAGGAGACGCCGCGAGGGGAACCTCTGCCTGTATTGTGGCCAAGCCGGACACTTTATTTCCCGGTGCCCACTAAAAGGTCGGGCTCACCAGGAAGGGAGGAGTTCCTGGTGAGTCATACATCTGGCTCCTCCCCCAGCTCACGATCCCTGTGCCAGGTCCGCCTGCTACTGCCTGAGGGATCCCAGACCCTGGCCACCCTCATTGACTCTGGCTCTGATGCCAACATTATGGACTCGAACCTAGCTCTGCAGCTGGGTGTCGGTCGGATTCCCCTGCCAGCTCCAGTCTCCACCAACGCTCTGGATGGCCGACTTCTGGGAACTGTGACCCATCTGACAGCGCCTATACGGATGTTAATTTCCGGGAACCACCATGAAACACTGCAGTTTCACATCCTGCACTCTCCTCGTCATCCTCTCCTCCTGGGGTTCCCATGGCTCCGATGGCACAATCCACATCTCGATTGGACCACAGGGGTGATCCTGGGGTGGAGCTCATCTTGTCACCAGGTCTGCCTCAAACAAGCCGCCGCACCACAACCTTCTGGCAGGACCAGTTCTTCAACCGATGTGCTGGGGGTCCTGGCTGAGTATCTGGACTTCAGGGAGGTCTTCAGTAGGGCCAAAGCAACCTCCCTTCCCCCACATCGGCCCTATGACTGCGCCATTAACCTCCAGCCCGGTGCCACGCCGCCCAGAGGACACCTGTATTCTCTGTCCGTTCCTGAGAGGGGGGCGATGGAGAAATATATCAATGATGGTCTAGCGGCGGGCATCATCTGTCCCTCCTCGTCTCCGGCTGGAGCCGGTTTCTTCTTCGTGGAGAAAAAAGACAAGACACTCCGCCCCTGCATTGATTATCGGGGATTAAATGACATTACCATCAAGAACCGGTACCCCCTGCCTCTCATCTCCTCAGCTTTCGAGCTCCTAGAGGGGGCCACCATATTCACCAAGCTTGACCTGCGCAATGCCTATCACCTGGTCCGGATCCGCGAGGGGGACGAGTGGAAGACGGCGTTCAATACCCCCACCGGTCACTACGAGTACCTGGTGATGCCCTTCGGCCTCACCAACGCCCCTGCTGTCTTCCAGGCCCTGGTGAATGACGTGCTCAGGGATATGCTCAACAAGTTTGTCTTCGTGTACCTTGATGATATCCTGATCTTCTCCCGCTCCAGAGAGGAACATGTGCATCACGTCCAGAAGGTCCTCCAACGTCTCCTGGAAAACTCCCTGTTTGTCAAGGCCGAGAAGTGTGAGTTTCATGCCTTGTCTGTCTCCTTCCTGGGGTACGTCGTAGGGAGAGGGACCGTGGAGATGGACTCAGCCAAGGTTTCTACCATCACCACTTGGCCCACCCCTGATTCCCGCAAGCAGCTTCAACGTTTCCTGGGCTTCGCCAACTTCTACCGGAGGTTCATCAGGGGCTACAGTTCGGTGGCGGCCCCCCTCACAGCTCTTACCTCCTCCAAGGTGCCCTTTCTCTGGTCCACGGCCGCCAATGACTCTTTTCAGGCCCTGAAGACACGATTCACCTCTGCCCCCATCCTCCAAATACCGGACCCTGAACGGCAGTTCGTGGTCGAGGTGGACGCTTCCGACTTAGGAGTGGGGGCCGTCTTGTCCCAGAGAGCGGCCTCCGACCAGAAGTTGCACCCCTGCGCCTTCTATTCCCGACGTTTGACCCCGGCAGAGAGGAATTATGACATTGGGAACCGAGAGCTCCTCGCCGTCAAGTTGGCTTTGGAAGAGTGGCGACACTGGCTCGAGGGGACTAAACTGCCGTTTCTGGTATGGACAGACCATAAGAAGCTTGAATACCTCCGGTCCGCTAAGAGACTGAACTCCCGCCAGGCCCGATGGGCACTCTTCCTGACCCACTTCAACTTTTCCCTCTCCTATCGACCGGGGTCCCGCAACGTCAAGCCCGACGCCCTGTCCCGTCAGTTCTTGGAAGAGGAGGGGGACAGGGCCGACCCAGACACTATCCTGCCTTCTTCCCGTCTGGTGTCCACACTCACCTGGGAGATCGAGGAGAAGGTCAGGGCCGCCGCCCAAGACCAGCCCGGACCCAGCGCTTGCCCTCCCAACCGTCTGTTCGTCCCACCTGACCTCCGATCCGAGGTTCTACAATGGGCCCACAGCACTCAACTTACCTGTCATCCAGGGATCCAACGGACCAAGGACGTCGTGCAGCGCCGGTTCTGGTGGACATCACTGGATGAGGACGTTCGGGATTTTGTCAATGCCTGTCCCACCTGCAGCCAGCACAAGCCGGCTCACCATGCCCCTGCCGGTCTTCTACATCCCCTGCCTGTACCTCATCGTCCCTGGTCGCACATTTCTTTGGACTTTGTCACCGGTCTACCACCATCCAGCGGCAACACTACTATCCTAACGGTGGTAGATCGGTTCAGCAAGATGGCACATTTCTTGCCCCTGCCCAAACTTCCATCGGCCAAAGAGACGGCGAAACTACTCCTCCACGTCATCCGTCTCCATGGCATCCCAGTGGACGTGGTCTCTGATCGGGGTCCCCAGTTCGCATCAGTATTCTGGAGGGAGTTCTGCTCGCTCCTGGGAGCCACCGTCAGCCTGTCCTCGGGGTACCACCCCCAGTCCAACGGCCAGACCGAACGCAAGAATCAGGAGATGGAAACGGCACTACGCTGCATGACGTCTCAAAACCCTACTTCCTGGTCCGAACAGCTTTTATGGGTAGAATACGCCCACAACACATTGACCAGCTCTGCCACCGGTCTCTCCCCCTTTGAGTGCACCTATGGGTTCCAGCCACCGCTCTTTCCTGCACTTGAAAAAGAAGCATCCTGCCCCTCTGTCCAGGACTTCATCCGCCGTTGTCACAGGACCTGGACCCGAGCCAGGGCGGCTCTACTTCGGGCCGCTGACCGCTACACCGCGGCCTCCAATCGCCACCGCTCCAAGGCCCCGGACTACCAACCGGGGCAGAAGGTTTGGCTCTCTACCCGGGATCTTCCCCTCCGGGTGGAATCCAAGAAACTGGCTCCACGCTTCATCGGCCCGTTTGAGATCCATGAGATCGTCAACCCGGTGGCAGTGAGGCTCAAACTCCCTAGATCCATGCGAGTTCATCCCACGTTTCACGTCTCCAAGGTAAAACCGGTCCAAGAAAGCGCCCTGGTTCCTGCCACACCGCCTCCACCGCCTCCTTGCCTCATCGATGGAGGTCCCTCCTACACTGTCCGTCGCCTCCTGCAGTCTCGCCGGCGTGGGAGGGGATTCCAGTACTTGGTGGACTGGGAGGGTTACGGCCCTGAAGAAAGGTCCTGGGTCCCTGGAAGGGACATCTTGGACCACAACCTCATCAGGGACTTCCATCGACGCAACCTCACCCAGACATCAAGAACCAGGCCACCTCCCAGACCACATCCTCCGTCGGAGTCCCCGAACGACAGCAACGATGCCAAGGACAGGGCGGGCCCCCCCTACTCTGAGGAGGAGGACGACGACGACACCCTCCCCGGGACCAGGGAGGTGGAGATGGACGCTGGACTCTCAGATGAGTATTAGCAGCAGATTGTTCTTGTGTTATGCCTGACTTTCCAGCGTTTTTCCCCTGACTGATCACCTGTTGCCGACCTCGTCTGTCCCCGACCTGCCGACCTCGTCTCTGCCCTGGATATTACCTCAGCCTTCTGTCTTCGACCACGAGTTTCGCCTATCCCCTCCTGGTTACACACCTGCTCGGCTCTGCGGCTACACAGCCCACCACTGGACCTGTCTGCCTGCTAGGTAATCCACCTGTTGCTGGCTTTGCCTTCAGTCAGTGACGCCAGGCTATCTCCTTCTCAGATCTCGCAGATCACCGTGAGCCAAGACTTTTCTCCCCGTCACTGTATAAACTGTTTAAGACTCCAGTGATAAATAAAGGTCATTACCGACTGATATCCCATCTGCCTGTGCTGCTTTTGGGTCCTCACCACACCCGTGACAAGCATATTATTGTTGGTAAACGCTTGAGCTCTGCAGGGGGATTCCCAAAACTGCGAAGTCTCAAGCCAGGTGACCCATAGGCTCGTCCCATAGGGACTTCTTTCTGGACTTGTGCCCCTACCAACACCACTCTTCTACTCAGTCTCCTTTTCTGTGGGTTATATGCCACTGTAATTTTATTTTGTTGAATTTCATCCACTTGATTTCTTTTTTCTGCCAATATGACACACATGCTTATGCTTCATAGATTTACTTCATGGTCATGTAATGATTTTACCTACTGGTTCACTAGCCATTTGTGTAGTGTCTAATTCTTGCTCTCTCTCTCCATAAAGGAAATGACTTCAGCTACATGACAATGGGATCAAGACAATTCCTCAGAGTATGGCTTAGAGAGTTCTTTATTGTAAAAAACTTTTTACAAACTTGTGAAAAAAAAACAGTTTGCGCATCATGCACACACCCTCATCATGGAAAACACACAAAGAAATGCATATGATGTAGCTTTTAAGTTAAAGGCAATCGATCTGGCTGTTGAAGAAGGAAATAGAGCTGATGCACGTAAGCTTGGCATCAATGAATCGATAGTGAGATGTTGGAGATGGCAGCGTGAAGAACTGACTCAATGCAAAAAGATGACAAAAGCTTTCAGAGGAAATAAAAGCAGATGGCCCGAACTTGAAAAAGTTCTTGAAGACTGGGTGAACACACAGAGAGTAGACGGCTGAGGTGTTTCCACCGTGCAGATCCGACTGAAAGCCAAAACAATCGCCACCGAAAAGAAGATTGAAGATTTTAGAGGTGGACCATTGTGGTGTCTCAGATTTATGAGACGGAAAGGCCTGTCCATCAGGGCATGGACGACTCTGTGTCAGCAACTCCCTCCCGACTTCGAGGAAAAAGTTACAAACTTCCGCAAATTCACTCAAACAAAGATAGCCGAGAATTCCATCGGACCAGACGAGATCATAAATATGGATGAAGTACCTTTGACGTTTAACCTGCCTCTCACTAGGACTGTTAACAAGAAAGGTGAATCGTCCGTCACGCTGAAAACAACTGGCCATGAGAGAACGCATTTCACGTGTGTTCTGAGCTGCACAGCATCCGGACAAAAGCTTCCACCAATGGTGATTTTTAAGCGGATGACATTGCCAAAAGAAAAACTCCCGAAAGAAATCGTCGTGAAAGTCAACATGAAAGGGTGGATGATGCACTTCCTGGTAATAGGTGCTCGGTGCTAAGACGTGTTTTGTGCAGCAGCGTGACTGAGAGGCCTTCTATCCTAACACTAACCCTGGAGGGTTTATTTCATCGAAAGAAGAGCAACAAACAGCAACTGACTCTTGGATATGATGTTGGCAGTTAATGTTTCTGCAAACTACAGATATATCCAAGGTTGACATTTGTACCAAACTAGTCATACCAGCCGCGAGTGTAGCTGCTACTAGCTTGGTAATTACACACAGACAAGCAGACACACTCACACTCTCAAGCTACTATGCCTACCACGCCATGTGAAGACTGCACAGTCCTTAATAAAGCAAATAAAAAGATTGCTGACCTGAAAGAGGACATCCGTAGGCTCTCTGATGAACTGAAAAAGAAGGACTCACTCCTGTCCAGTTTCATGGAAGTGGCATCTGAGCAGTCCAAACAAATCATTTCCCTCAACGCAACCATCCGGGACACCGTTCACTGGGATCCTGCCACCAGCCTTCGACTCTCCTCCTGCTCAACTCCTAACCATCAGGAGTCTTGGGCCGAGGTGGTGGTCCGTGGTAGGAACAGTCGGACGGCCCGGTCTGCCTCGCCACCTCACCTGGACCTCTCCAACCGCTACACGGTACTGTCCGATGACGCCACGGCCCACCCAGGTGACCCAGCTGTTGCCCCGGCTGCTCCGACTCGCCCTCGTCTGGGCCCATCGCCGAGAACGACGCCTGCCGACACTGTCAATGCACCTCTACGGGAAAACAGTGTTCAGGCAGCCTGCCACTCTGCTGTGAGGCTGGATAAACGGCCGTTGACCGAAGCAACAGCGTCTTCTCGCCGTAAAATGTTAAAGGACGCCGTACTCAGACGGTCTGGATGTCTTCCTTGCCCCGAGCCGAGAGGGGGTCCTCATTCCGGGTTCAAGCCCCCCGGTCCCCCTCCACATCACCCACCTGCCCAGGCTGCCCACCTCCAACCGGAGACCACCAGCGTGCAAGCAGGTCGCGCTCTCCCAGGCCATGGGAGTCCACAGCCCTCACCGCCCCGTCCTCGTCCCCTTTTCTCCCCGACCACACTGATAACCGGGGACTCCATCATCAGGAATATCCGCTTCTTCAATGCTGTCACTCACTGTTTTCCTGGAGCCACCGTACCCGATATCCTGGAGAAGCTCCCGGGACTGTTGCTCTCACTCCCCTCCTCTATCAGCCGGGTGATAGTTCACGTAGGGACCAACGACTTGGCTCGTCAGCAGTCAGAGCTGACCAAAAAGGATTTTAAGGATCTTTTATGCTTTTTAAGTTCCTGTGGTAAGTCTGTTTTTATTTCTGGCCCGATCCCCACAGTGGCCCGTGGAGCAGGGCGTTTTAGCAGATTACTCAGTCTCCACAGCTGGCTCCAGTCTACCTGCAGTGCCCTCAACATTGGTTTTATTGACAATTTTAACCTGTTTTGGGGGCGTTCAACCGTCTTCAGGAGTGATGGACTCCATCCCAACATGCTGGGTAGCCGCATGCTTGCGGCTAATCTACAGTATGCTGTACAATCCGCTGCACGTGACTGACTATTTACTTCTTCTTCTTCTTCTTCTCCATCTCCGTCCCCTCCCTCAAACACTGCTTTTCAAGCTTGCCCATCTTCAATTAACAACACTGCAGTACGAAACAACAGTATCGCGATCAGAAAACAACGGACTTATAAACTTTTTCAGACTGTAAATCATGCGAAGGTGCTCTGGGACCCGAATGTAAAACCTAAAGGAATTTTTGGTGGACACTTAAATATAAGGAGTATTGTCTCAAAAACGGAGCAACTTGAACATTTATTGTTGGAATCTAACCTTGATTATCTGTGCCTATCTGAAACGTGGTTACTCCAACAACTCCTTCTAGTGTCTACAGCATCGCAGGTTATAGCGTTTTTAGACTAGATCGTAAAAAAGGGAAGGGTGGTGGGGTTATGATTTATGTTAAAGAAGGGATACAGTGTAAACAAATGGATTTGCCCTGCCATACCTTAGAATGTGTAGGGGTTAATATTACACTCTCCCCAGAAATGTCCTTTAATGTTATTGTTTTGTATCGACCTCCTAATGAAAAGGACATGTTTTTTAATGATTTATCTGGTATTCTGAAAAAATGTAATGGCAAAGAAGTGATCCTAATGGGAGATTTCAACCTGAATTGGCTGGACAAAACACGCAGAAAGAAATTAAAGGATATATCCACTAAATTTCAGTTGACTCAGATGATAAAAAACCCCACAAGAATAACAAAATCCTCAAAAACATTGCTGGATCTAATTTTTACAAACAGAGTTGATCGTATCTCAAAAACATATAATTTAATAACAGGTATGTCAGACCATAATCTCACCTTGGTAGCGAGGCAGCTGTCCAAGTTGAGGTACAAACACCAAAATAGAATGGCGGGTAAGAAACATGTGTCTTTGATTCCAAAGAAAGATATAGAGCATTTTGAGAATGATGTCAAGAAAACTAAATGGGAGGATATAGGTAATAATGTGAGCTGTGAGCAGGCCTGTGTGGATTTGATATCAACATTTAGTACACTTCTGTCTAAATACACTAAAACAGTGCTTGTCAAGCAAAGTAAACAAACTTTACCCTGGTTTAATGACACCTTATCCCACCTAATGAAGACAAGAGATGCAGCACTAAAAAAATCCTTAAAATCTGGCTTGGAAACAGATCGCCTGATATTTAAAAGCCTTAGAAATAAGGTCAGAGGGCAGCTTCGAAAGGCAAAAGCCAATTTCTTTCTTGAGATAATTAAACAAGCAAAAGGAAACTCTAAACTGTTGTGGAAAGGCATAGATCAACTCAGTGGAAGAGCTCGCCCTAAAAGTGCCCCTATAGAACTTAAATTAAATGGTAGCATACAGACTGACAGTTTAGCTATTGAAGATGGTTTTAATGATTACTTTCTCAACTCTGTTATAGAATTGGGAGGTAATCTCCCTCCAATACAACTCCCTATTGTTCCAACTAATGAGGCAAATGCCATGTTTTTTAAAAATGTAGATGAAGCAAAGGTAAATAAAATTTTATCATCGTTGTCAAATTCAAAGGCCAAAGATATTTGGGGAATTGATACTGTTTGTCTTAAAAAACACAAGAATGTCCTAACTACCTCCATCACTCAAATTATAAATTTGTCACTGAATGAAAACATATTTCCTAGCACTCTGAAGACTGCCATTGTGACTCCTGTACATAAATCAGGTGACAGACAGGAAGTGAGCAACTACAGACCGATCAATATACTTCCGGCTATCTCCAAAGTTATTGAAAAGACAGTTGCTGAACAACTGGTAGCTCATTTAAATAAAGAAAACCTACTGCATCCTATGCAGTTTGGGTTTAGAGCAAACCATTCTACCGAAACTGCATGTTGCTACTTCCTAGAAGTCATTAAAAGCAGCCTTGATAAAGGAGGGGTGGTGGGTGCCTTATTTCTAGATCTACGAAAAGCATTTGATACAGTTGATCATTCAGTGCTTCTCTCAAAGCTGTCATCATTTAAACTTTCAGTTAATGTATTAAATTGGATCCAGTCCTATCTACTAGGCCGCTCTCAGTGTGTGCGGATTAATGATAAAACATCGTCTTTAAAAGCCTGTGTGTTGGGGGTGCCGCAGGGTTCCATCTTAGGACCGCTGCTGTTTAGCGCATATATTAATGACCTTCCATCTGTGTGTGATGGAGTAGGGACCCTGATGTATGCGGACGATACGGTTTTGTACACTACTGGGAAAGATCCTGAAGAAGTGGCTGCTAAGTTGTCAATGGCAATGGAAAAAGTTACACAGTGGCTTCAGTATTCCCGTCTCACCCTAAATACTAATAAAACAGTAACCATGTATTTCTCAAACAAGCAACGAAATACGGTTTTCCCAAATATTTATGTCAATGGAGAAATAATAAAAAATGTTAATGAGTTCAAATACCTGGGTGTGATATTAGATCCCACTCTCACATTCAAAAGCCATATCAAAAAAATGAGCCATACACTAAAATATAACTTATCAAACTTTAGAAACATCAGGAATTCATTAACTGTTGAAGCCTCTAAAACTTATTTCAATGTCATGATTTTGTCTCATTATAATTATTGTATGTCCTGTTGGTCTCAGGCAAGTACATCTGTCTTGAATCCCATCAGGTCACTCCACAAGCAAGCCCTGAAAATCTTAGACAGAAAATCACGACAGTACCATCACTGTGAAATACTTAAGAAATATAAAATGCTTAGCTTCGATAACTTAATAATGTATTCTGATGTCCGTTTAGTGTACAAAATAATCCATAATGTTGCTCCTCCCCCGTTGAAAATCTTTGTTAAACTCCGTTCTGAACACTCCATCAGAGCTTCAAGATCTGTCTCAAGTGGAGATTGTAACATGCCTAAGCGTAGCTCTGCCTTTGCCCAATCTGCTTTTTCTTTCAAATCTGTTAAATCGTGGAACAATCTCCCAACTACTCTGAAACTCTGTACAGACTTCAACGTTTTTTCCCGGGACATCAAAAAATGGATCCTAAGTAACCAGTCATGTCAGCATTAATCTTAAACCTAAATTATTTTTAACTTTGTCAAAGAATTAAGTATTTTAATAACTGTATGTCTCTATTTCATTCTGATATGAAATATGTTTTACACCTGTTAGCAATGAGTGTTAGTGATGTGTGAGTGGGCGTATATACGCATATCTGTATGGATGTTTGGTCTGTTATGTAAGTTGACCATTTTTGTCCTTTCTTTTTTTGTTCTTACTCACCTGCCCAGGGACTACGGATGGAAAGTAGCTAGTAAGCTAAATCCGGTACAAAGCATCTTCTCTCATCTCGAGACTTATGTCATTTTGTACATTGTCCCTGATACAAATAAACTTATTATTATTATTATTATTATTAGAATGCCTAATTCAGGAATGGCTGACGGAGTGCTACGGCAAGCGACCGGGAGGATTTTTTCACAGAAAAAAAGCATTGCTCGTTTTGGACAGCATGAGGGCCCATATAACAGATTCTGTGAAAGCAGCCATCAAGAGGACAAACTCAATTCCAGCTGTGATTCCTGGGGGCACAACGAAGTATTTGCAGCCACTCGACATCAGTGTGAATCGTGCATTTAAAGTGGCACTCCGAGTTGAGTGGGAGGCTTGGATGACTAGCGGCGAGAAATCATTCACCAAAACTGGCCGCATGCAAAGAGCAACTTTTGCTCAAGTCTGCCAGTGGATCCTGACAGCATGGAGCAGTGTGAAAAAATCCACGATCACCAATGGGTTTCGAAAGGCTGGACTGCTGCGTGATGAAGAGAACAGCACAAGCAAAAATTTGCCTCGAGACGAACGTGACATTGAGAGCGACAACGAAAGAGAGACTGAGACAGTGTGTGACGAAGTCATTCTGAGGCTGTTCAACTCCGACACTGAAGAAGACGACTTCAGTAGTTTTGGTGCGCGGGAGGAAGATGAAGATAGCGATCAATTACTTTTCTGGTAGGCTGGTTATTTTTTCAACCAGCTGTGTTACTGCCGTTTTACTGCTGTGTTACTGCTGTGTAACTGCCGTGTTACTGCTGTGTTAGTGCTGTGTTACTGCCGTGTTACAGGCACTGTTCGGAAAAAAGCATTTATTTAATTAAAAATTTAAAAAATCTTTCTGTGTACCATCTTTCTGTGTAAATATCTCATGTTACAACGTGGACACCTGCGGCTTATAGACAAGTGCGGCCTGTATATGTACAATTTCTTTTTTCGTTTTAAATTTAGTTGGTGCGGCTTATATTCAGGTGCGCTCAATAGTCCGGAAATTACGGTATATACTGTATATATATACTGTATACTGTATATATATACTGTATACTGTATATATATATACAGACACTGTAAAACTAATAAAAACAAATGACATTGAAAAAGTGTGCATTTTAGTTTTATGAATAAAGGAGCCTGTATAAAAAAATAAAAGGTAGTTTCTCTTTGTAGGTAATGAACTCACACTGGAACACCGAACACCTTTTCACACAACATACAGTACTTTTTCTTTACTTTGACAACAAACTTTTTTACTTTTCGCTTGACGTAATGAGGTCATACGGAAGCACAATTTCTTGATTGGATGCCAACATAATTGCCAAAGAGGTCAGGGAATTTGTCTCTTATCCACCAGACACAGCAGCTTGGTCTCAGCACCCAGTCTGTGGCTCCCAGACGTCCTTGTTGCCAGATGGTGAACTGGCGGAATGCACTGTAACGATACTCTCTACTGTCAGGCTGCTACATAGTCTTCACAACTGGAATCCTGAAATAAAAACAGTGACAGTGAATACAATGTTTTATTGTGATACATTCCCTATTTGGTGTATGTTGATTGACAGTTACATTAAAATAAACATTGTAAGTATATTTATCGGTTACAACAAAGTAAACTACTATTACTAAAGAAAAGATGAATACATAGGCTCTGTTACAGCATGTTTCTCAGAACCTGTAACTCTGCCGTTACCTGCACAGGTTGTAAAGCCACCTTCAACGGCTTGTTTCATGAATTTGGGCTATATGAATAACATTTGATTGACTGACTGTTATAACTGACGTCAGTTCAGGATTGTCTTCTCAACAAACTTCAAGACCAATTCAGTACATTTAGTTGAAAATTATTCTATTGTATTACGTCACATGGGTTGATACCTATCTGACGGGCAGACCGCAGTTTGTGCGATTACAGAACTGCGTGTCTGACCATCTCATCTGCAACATCGGCACCCCCCAGGGAACTGTGCTGTCTCCCTTCCTCTTCACCACCTACACTGCAGACTGCAGACTTTAATTACCGCACTGTGGGCCGGATCTACTAAGATCCCAAATTGCTTGTACTAATCTGCGTGCGCAATCTGGAAATTTGCGTGTGGGGTTGAACTGCGGTTTGCGGGCGATTTACTAAGAGTGATTGCGTAAATGACAACAGGCACAAACGTGTTGGAGACATGCCTATTTAAATGAGGGTTAAGCGTGTTTCATGGTTTTCAGCATGGCGAGTTTGAGAGAGCGAAAGCGCAACGTGAAATTTGACCCTTTGGAATTAGAAGTGTTGGTAGAGGAAGCGAATAAACATTTCAATGAGCTGCAGCAAAGGAATCCGACGGTCGCGCAAAGGAACGCCGTGTGGGAGAAAATCGGTGAAAAAGTTAATGCTGTTGGAAAAAACAGGCAAACAGTGGATGAAGCGAAAAGGAGATACCAAGACATCAGAAGAAGAACAAAAGAAAAATTGGCGTATAATAAAAGGTCTGCAAATAAAACAGGCGGGGGCACCGTGGATGAGATGCCTCTGACCAGCGTTAAGGAGCAGGTGCAATCTGCTCTGAGTTCCTCCAACAGCTCCAAAATGGCAAGGCTGGATAGGCGATATGTTCTAACGATAGTTTCCTCATTCATCCCAAAAAGTTCACACGAGGGTGAAAAATGCGTTCTCGGCGTCTCCTTCCATTGTTTCAGCGTCTCCTTCTTGCAACGATAACCGCAGCCACGTGTGTGCAATTACGCATACAAGCCGTTTGCACCTCCCTTTGAGACGTGTTAAATATAGAAGCAGTTTCTATTAGCAAAATTGCTTTCAGGTTTGATAAATCACTTTGCGTGTGCTAAATTAATATATTTACATTTTCTCCACCCAGAACACGCACAATTGCGTGTAAACGCCCCATATTGCTTTTTCATTGCTGCAAATGTACTAACTGGATGCAGACGCGCTATTTTGCACCTTTGACAGACGCAACCCTTTTTGCGCACTGTTAGTAAATCAGTTTGTACAATTTTTTGCGTGTGCAAGGAGTTTGCACACGTTTTAATACACGCAAACCTTTAGTAGATCCGGCCCTGAGTTGTGTCATCTGCAGAAATTCTCTGATGGCTTTACTTCCTGAGGAGGCTCAGGTCCTTTAATGTCTGCAACCGGATGCTCCAGATGTTTTATCAGTCTGTTGTTGCGAGCACCATCTTCTTCGCTGTGGTGTCCTGGGGTGCGGGCATCAAAACGAAGGACGCCAACAGACTGAACAAACTCATAAAGAAGGCAGGGTCTGTTGTTGGCTCTAAGCTTGTCACCCTGGAGGAGGTGGTGAAGGACAGGATGCTGGCAAAACTGCTGGCTATCATGGGCAATGTCTCTCACCCCCTCCACAAAACTCTGACCAAGCTTAAGAGCAGCTTCAGCAACAGACTCCTTCAACCCCACTGCCTAAAGGAACAGCACAGGAAATCAATCCTACTTGGTGCCATCAGACTTTATAACGCTCACTCCAAAACACAAATAATCTTAAATTATTACTACTGTAGTTAAATTATTATTACTGTATACAAAACTGCACCTTATTCTCCTGCACCTTATGTTCCACTTTACTCCTCAATACCTAAGCATTTTATTTTATTTACCTCAGTATTTTATTCTATAACTACCTAAGCATTTTATTGTATATAGTACTTTATTGTTTTTTGTATATTGTATATAGTACTTTATTGCTTCTTATTGTTTCTATATCTGCCCTTGTATTTTGACTGTATTTGTACTTGAATGTACCAGCTGCTATGGTAACCTAATTTCCCCCTTGGGGATCCATCCATCCATCCATCCATGCTGAAACGTTAGCCCAAGGAGTGCGAACATGACCGCAAGAGCGAGCAGCAGAATGCTGACTGCACGTCACTTAACTGCCACTAGGATCACTAAGGAGAACCATTTCTTGAATCGTATCTAATGTCCCTTCAAGTAGTCAAAATAGGATTTCTTATTTTCCAAAAGACAAAATAAGGACATTAAAGGTAAAACAAACTGGAAATGGGTTTTCAACTCATGTAAGGTTAAAGTTTATTTGCATGAAATTAAATTAACATGCTTATCACTTATGTACAGTAAGTTGCGTAAGAGACTGAATGGGGTTATTTAAACCCAAAGTATGATCTTTTCCTAAACCTTGCCAAGTAGTTTTGGTGCCTAAGCCTAACCAAAACCATGACCTCTTCACAATGTCAACAATAGACCAGAAGTCATAAAATGACTATGTGAGCTGTTTGTCAGCAAGCTTTATTTTAAAGTCGAAGCTAACGTTGCATATGTATTATTGCTAACCTGACCACAGAGGCCTTTGCTTACAAAACTGACGGGAGAGAAGTAGGTAGAGCAGCACTGTTCGGTATACAGCAGTTTGGTTAGTGGCCTTAAGCTTCAAACTGTGTTTGACGAGTTGGGAGTCAGAACGTATTGACTCTTCCACTCTGCCAAGTGTTTCAACTTCTTCCAACTAATTGTTTTGGCTTTACAGCAGACACCTTTACTGTTTTTGTTACGTCTCTGTGATCTGGTAACCTTGTTTTAGGAAGGAACAGGCTGCTGTTTTCAGTATCCTTACTGTACGCTACCAGCCCAGCATCAAACAGCAGACAGAGAAGTTATAACTAGCTTGTGGACTTCATGGAGTATTTAGCAGCTAAAGAGCCAAATGGTTTTTAGCAGGAGTTGGTGAGACCAAACCAAATGAGAGATGAGTGAATATTGGATTTACATTCTTTGTGCAGCCAGAAACATAACTACCAAATTAATTCAAATGTTGCTCTGTGACTGCTGGATGTTTAAACAGAAAAGTCCTTGTTAAGATGTCTGCCATATCAGCTTTAAAATGTGTTATTAACTTAGATGTTGTGTTTACACAATGCACTTCCCCCAAGTGGCCTAATGAACAAACTGATTCAGGTTTAATTCATTTGGTTCTCAGGTGATGATTTCTTCGGGCTTTACAACTTTGAGCAACACCTTTCACATCACACAGTCATTTGAACCTTTGTTAACATTAAAATGCATCAAATTCTATTCTCACTAAAATTTGGTTTAATTTCATCATTTTGTTTTATACTTAATTTTCTCTGTGGTCATGCTTTAATGAGGGCTATTAGGGGTGTTTGGGAATAATCACAGGGCATATTGATGGTACATTTGGTATGGTGCAGTTAATGTTGCATTTAAATGATCTGTAATGATCATTTTTGCATACGGGTTGAAATTATATCAGATGCAGAAAACTAGCATCAGACAGCCTGATGGCTTCCACCACCCTGACAAACCAATCCAAGCCAGCCCAGCTGCTCTGGAAGCACCAATAAGTCACGGTTCACTAACTGACCCTCCAAAGGACCAGTCATTTAAGGCCGAGTGTGTGAACGGCATTAAATAAGTTGACTGCAAGAATACTGTAGGCCTACATGCAGAGAAAGATCACTCACACATTCTCATATTTTTTACACAAACGTAAAGTAAAGCTTGAATATGAAATGTTGTTTTATGACTTAGAAAATGAAAAATTGCTCTGGTGGAACCATATTGATCCAGGGCAGCACTCTTTTTTCCTTAGCAGAAACTCTTTTAATGTGTTTCTATAAATGCTTCTCTCATCAAATTCTAATGCCAAGTTGAGCACTCATCAAATCAGCAATTTATTCCACTTTGATTACCTAAATGGGAATAAATTATGGTTGCAAGATGCTTCTGGTTGATTCATATGTCTGGGCTTAATACAGCTTGCTAACATTGTAAAAAAAAAAAAAAAAAACTCAAAACAAGCGAGAGCAAAACAAAAGAAGGATTGGAAGGCAGAATTCCCTCTCATGGACTGTGTCTTATTTTGGAGCCGTGATCAATTCTGTCATGTTTGAGTTGATGGCCAACAAAAGAGACAAAGACCAATTTATCACCTTTCACGATGCTGAAAATCAAAACACATGTTGTGTGTGTGTGTGTGTGTGTGTGTGTGGGGGGGGGGGGGGGGGGGGGGGGGGGGGGGCAGTCCTCTTCATAAAGTCCAGTAGTGACAGGAAATCCATTTCTGTCGCATGCAATTACCAGCATGCTGATTCGAGGGAAAATGCTCCTGCTTTATATTTATCAAGGCCATAGAGGAGCTGAGGTGGCGCTCAATACTGGCCTCCAGAGCAGCACACATACCCGCACAGTCAAGATAACTACCAAATGTACAGCGTGTAGAAATGCTTTACAAGTCCATTTTATATATATATAAATATATTAGTCCCTGTGATGAACTGGCAACTTATCCAGGGTGTACCCCGGCGTCGCCCAATGTCAGCTGGGATCGGCTCTAGCCCCCCCGTGACCCTGAAAAGGATAAGCGGTTTCAGATAATGGATGGATGGATATATATCAGTATATATATAATGAAATATATATATGTATATATATATATATATATATATATATATATATATATATATATATATATTTGTTCCCTTAATCAAGAAAAATGTCATCAAAACACTTTCATCACACATCAGATCATGATGAAAGAATTATTCAACTTGAAAATCTTTACTTATGTACATTGTATAATTTGTTGAGAACAAAATGACTTAACAACGGTCAATGGAAACCAAAATCATCAACTCACTGAGACTATATTCAAAATCGCACTGAAAATCAAAGTAAAAACTTTAATTTATAGGCTGATCCAACTGATCCAACTCATCACGGCAACTCATAATGGGACTCAGTAGTGTGTACGGCCCCCGAGTGCCTGTAAGCACCCCCAACAATGTCTGGGCTTATTCCTGATGAGTCTGCAGATGGTGTCCTGGGGGATCTCCTCCCAGACCTGGATCGGGGCATCAGTGAGCTCCTGGACAGTCTGTGGAGGGAGGTGTCAGATGCACCAATACATAATGTAGATCATTTGGCTAAATGATGCTCTGTTTGTTTAGTGTGAGCCACCGTACCTGAAGGTGTGTCTGATGGCTAAGCCAATCACGGTGCCCCTTGCTCTGTCTGCTCCACGATGCTGTGATACTCATGTCGGCTCAGTCTCACTCGGTTTTGTGATCATCAATAAACCGGAGTTATATTCAAAGTCAGTGTGATCCTTGACTCACACACAGGAACGGACAAGTTTCTACACCTAACGTCACACTGTGAATTTGATGGCAGCAACACATTCAAACAAGTTGGGACAGGAGCAACAAAAAAATGTTAAAGTTGTGGAATGCTCCAAAAGCACCTGTTTGGAACATTCCACAAGTAAACAGGTTCATTGGTAACAGGTGATAGTATCATGATTGGGTATGAGAGGGGCACCCTAGAGAGGTTTAGTCGTTCACAAACAATGACAGGGTGAGGTTCACCAACACATGACTGTATAAAGGTAATTACTACATGGGCTCAGAAACACTTGGCAAAACTGTTCATTTGCAAATGATTGCATTCTGTTTTATATTTATTCTGTTAAACACAGCATCCCAACTTTTTGGGAATCAGGGTTGTAGCTAATTTAACAACTCCTGAAAGAAAATTGATTGATTAACTGATCTTGTTATCATGATCTGAGCATCTCTTCTAACCTCAGACACTGAACTAATGACTGAATCAGTCCTTCAGCCTGTAAAGAGAATAGCCCCCACCTCCCTACAGTCCTCCACTCCAACCTGTTTCTCAATGGGTTATGTGTACAGGATCCTTTAGATTTGCTTTATCGATATTGTCCCACAGGGAGATTTGTTTTCACAGATTTGTTATCGCAAAGTCTGCAATGTCTGAAGGACAGACTTACAGAAAGGTGCGAGTCCATTCAGGTCTGTCTCCCATGAAGAGAAGAAAAGAGAAGAGATCTGTAATTTTCTTTAGCTTTGAGTACATCTTTATGTGTTATTATTTATTTGTTTCAGTGATGGAATATGTTGATACTCAAGGTCTCAGAGACCACTTGTTGTCCTCAACCTCATATTTGAATTATGATGTTTGGTTTGCACATGAGGACTGTTCGTATTTATTTTCTCCTGGATTATAGCTGACATATAGCTGGAACATGATATTTCATTTATTGTGTTGATTGTACCCATTCAACCTCATGATAATGTGTTTGTCTGCTTTCTTACCATGTGAGTTGTTACAGTATATTTAATATGTCCCTGTCTCATCAGAGTAACATGAGACACATTATATTTGCTTTGGCATATGTATGTGTTCATGCAACTCACTCCCCACTACAAGCTTGTTTAAGGTGTATTTTCATACCAAAATCAACACATCCTCATACCAACAACTGAATAGGTCGAATGCCATAAACGTTTCCAAAACAACATAACAGTTGTAGCATACCAGTATCAGGTATACCAGACCTTCATTGTATGGTTGCAGTTGGTTGGGTTTAGGCAACAAAATTACTTGGTTAGGTTTAAGAAAAGCATTGTGGTTTGGGTTCAAATAACTGTTAATAAATTACTCATGTACATAAAGTTACAAACGTACCAACATAACATACATAACTTAAGTCATGTTATGTGCGTGACGTCACTTAATTACATTAGTCAGTTCAAAGAACTCACCTCTTATGATGTTCACACTGCACATGAACAGTGCTGTTTCCTGGATGAAAGTCCTGTGGTTCTTTATCCAGCCTTCCATCCGTCGTCCTCCCTATGCAGACATTTACTTAACCTGACTTCCTTTTTTGCTGCAGTTATTATTACTATGGTTGCTAGGGGCTACCATCTTACAACAAACGTCAACATGGGTCATAATAAGCTGCTGTCAGAATCAATTGATAGGGTCGTTCTCTTGATGAGAATGGGCTGGCCAAAACATAGATGTTTTTAGTCATACATATGTTTTCATACTTTTTTTACCTCCTAGATTAAATACTTGCTTCGACACTTTCTGCAGTTTTGTGTAAGTGTTTGTGTAAGTTTTGTGTTTTTTGAGAATAAAAAATAATGTAAAATGTAATTTTGCAACAATGCGAAACACTGTTTTATTTGGTATTTATCTTTTTGGTAAATGGACAACAATTACAGTTAAGTAGTCATTGGCAAGGGAATGATTTTATTCTCAGGCTCCCTTTTACCAATGTACATCCACAAGATTTCATACAGAATTCTTGAAAAATGCATATGTACATACATTTGTATTTTCAAGGGCCTGTCCTATATGGCCCCATCATGGATGACATTGTGTGAACACATAAGCAAGTTCTATCGACCCTCCTACAAGCTGCTTGTCCGAATAGCCAGCCAGTCACATTACAGTTTGATTAAATCCAGCCTAATTTAGGGATATATATTATACTGTATAAACCAATGTGTATTGCCTGTAGTAATAGTACAACAACAGAGCTATAGATAATAATATTGTATGGTAAAGTTGGCAGTGAATTTTAAATTTCCCAGCGTGTGTTTGATGTACAGTTTATATTGCTCATAGCACAGCCAAGTGTTAAGCTGCACATACAGTAAATTGATGGGTTTGGGGCAATAGTCCACACATTTTATTTAAATAAACAAGCTGCAGTAGGTTTATCAGCATCATTAGACATAAATATGTATCACCCCATTAAACTTTAATGAAAATTGTATATGTTTAGAAAAACATGATTAGCCTGTAGGGATTTATTCCAGTTCCATGTGGAGTTTTAATAATAAAGACTCATTGACACTACATGATGCTTGCCAGAGGCCACTCCCAATGAATCTTTTAAAGTGTTGATTTCTCCTCTAAGCTCCCCACCAATCATTTGATCTGCACCCTGTACCTCCTGTCTAACCTGCTTATATATTGTCAGACACTGTTGACCGTTATTTTGAGGTGAGACATCTTCCTCTGCCATGTCATCCAGCAACAGATCCCCCAACCTCTATGATCCCAGTTTTTAACCCCTGCAAACAGTGCTGTTAGGAAATGAATCTGAGAGGGCGACATGGTTGTAGAAGCCATTAATTAGCACCGCTGTGACTGTGCTCCAAGCTGTAATAGTCCTTTAATACAGTATCATATATTTATATAGCATAAAAATTATTCTTGTGCATGATTCATAGTATTTAGGATCAGTATTAGCTAAAGTCTAGCCACTTCTATTCTGATAAGAGGCCAGCTACCTTACTGTACCTGAAATGTAATAGAAACATTTTAAAACGACGTTACAAATATGAGGACTCATTTTCGAAAGTGGTGGAGCTTCTATTTGCTTTCTTGCCAGGAGTTCCATGGTGATATTGATTGTATAAAGTAAATATCAACGTGGAGAGAAGAGGTAATTAGCCAACATAAAAATGGAAGCAGGGGGAAGATAGCCTAGATCTCTTCAAAGTCATAATGCACCTACCAGCCCCTCTAAAGGGCTTTTCACTCTGCCATGCGGTAACCGTCCTGACAACCGCCTACCTGCAGGAGGATTACCCCAAAGAGCAAAGTGTTCTTAAAAGTGGCGGCTGCCATTGCAGTCCGAGGTTGTGAATATTGGCAGACATCAAAGCGTTAAAGTCCACAACACGATTTTCTTTTTTTCCACAACACATAAACTAGCCTGTAAATCTTTATATATGAACATGTATATGTACAATAAAGTTAGGAGAGAAACTGTTGCACCGTAGATTGGTGGAAATGTTGTCTCATGCCCAGTTTTTCTTGTTTTCCTTATATGAGGCTAGCGCATTTTTGTAATCAGACACAGACATAATCAGCTTATACAAGGTCACTCCTTATCCACGATGCCTGCTATTTCTGTGATACCCACCCCTTTCTATTTAATTGGCCAAAGGCAGGTGGCTACCGCAGAGGTCTGTCTGAAGAGCAAAGTCTGTGTGCGTTCCTTAGTCCAATTGCCGTGGTCGAAGCCATTTCACCTCTGCTGCCCTTCCCTCATTGAAATGACTAGAGGTGGCGAGTTCCTGCGCGGCTTTGAAAAACCCTTACGTCTTCCTTATTAACATGTGTAATCTAATTTCTTTAATCTAAACTCAAACAGAAACATCAAAATGAAGCTGTAGTTTTGTGGAGAGTTAAATGCTGGACTATTTCTTGGCTAATAGATGCCAGATACTGCAATGTCATCTGGTCACTGTTTTTCATATTTAGCTAGCTACCTATGTAGACTGATGCTGTGCTGTGTTTGAAAGCACTCCCTATTTGCTGTTTCGTGCACTATATCCTTTTTAAGCATTCTTTGCATTTGTTGCACTTATAAATGTGGAGAATTACATCATGCTGGGCAATATTGATCTTATATCATAACTGTGATATGAGACTAGAAATTGTCTTAAATGTTAGATGTTATGTTATCTTAGATATGGTATATGGTGATATGACATAAGTGTTGTCTTTTCCTAGTGTTAAAGGCTGCATTACTGTAAAATGATGTCATCTTCTGGACTTACCACTGTTCTACTTGTTCTAATACTTTTCTTTACCCACTTAGTCATTATATTCACATTACTGATGGATATTTCATCAAAAAATCTCAATGTGCTGATATTTTATCAAACAAAAAATAGTCATCCCTAAATTTTTGTCGCAATATCGATATCAAGGTATTTGGTGTAGAGCCTGCTCCACACCTTTACTTTTCATACCATAAATACTTCTTTCTGTGCTGGCACTGAACATTGGTTCGTGGAGATAAATTGTGTCCTGCAGAATCATCCAATGAATGTACGTATTAATTTTAGAGAGACTGGGCTAGCACTTTGTAATCTCTCTCAAAATAATGCTGACACCATTAAGAAACAGGACAGGGGGAAATTAGCTGGCATTAATTAAGATCATTTTTAAAATGCAAAGGTTTTAGTCTGCAGTAGTATAGTGAGGGCAGACTGTGATTTACCTGATTGTACAGTTTAAGAGAATGTGTGTGTGTGTTTGAAATGACCAACACTTGCGGGTCTGGCCATTCTGTAGAGATAGCTTGGAGCAGACAGAGCCAGGGTGAGAGCACTGCTAACTCAAATCATGTTCCTGTGATAGTGGATGAGGTCGAGTGAAGGAGAAGCTGGAAGGTCATGGACATGACATGATAAAAAATAAATAAGTCGTTTGGCTGTGTATGTGCACATGTGGGTACAATCTACTTGTGGGAGTAGTGGAAAACGTGAATGTGTACATGCATGTGTGTGTAAGTGCTTTTGTCTGTGTGTTCTAATGTGGCGGTGCCGGTGCTTTGAATTGTTTTAAATAGGAACCTCTGCCTTTATTCATAATTAACAAGCGCCTTCATTTCCAACTTTGTTAAATGTGAAAAAATGAAAACTTTATGAACGTTTCACGCATGAGAAGTCTGCTAATAATAAATAAGTTAAATGTGAACGTCATGTTGCCTGCTGTTTTACTTCTGTCAAAGAGAAGGAACGTCAGAGTTAAGCATTAGGATTTAAATATTAAGAGAGCAAAGTAAGGCTGACTCTTGTCATCGCATGCCTCTCCCTTCTTCTTATGTCTCCATGCTGTAGGAGGCACTGAGTAAGGGGGACAACCTAGGTTGGCATTCACCAACATAGTATCACATCAGGTTGTGAAATTGTCATGAAAAAAGGACTAAAGGATTTGTGTAAATTAACACTAATTTACTTTTTTAAATGTTTTTAAATAACTTTTGTGAGTCTCAGCATGGCTATCTTTCATGTCTGCACTACATTTATTTGATTGAATGAAACACTAACATAAACTGCAGGAGTCAAAGGGGTGTGGTTGGGCTAGATGATGGGCGTACAAAGTCCAGGCCTGTCACACCAGTTAGGTTTAGGCAACCAAGGCACTTTGATTAAGGTAAAGGAAATATTGTGATTTTGGTTATATGTTAATACAAATAAGTTTTTGAAATAGAGATATAATATAGTATTTAGGATTTGTTTACTTGCCAATTTAAACTCATGCTGACTGTCATGAATAAATTAGGAATTCATGCCTGCGTACAGAAATCCTGTGCATTAACTGTTGACACTATTTCACAAACTGCTGTAATAAGGGCTTGTGTGCAAACACATTATGCACAACTTTTTTCATATGTTAAATATTTATACCTTATAAGGTATCTTACTTTTTGTCAGCCTTACATTAGCTGTTTGATATGAAAAATAAAGTCCTGTGCAAGTCAATCCCAGGCTTTTTCAGCAAATCCTTTAAATAGGCATATTGTTATAGTATGTCTCGTCATCTTTTACACTGTCAATGTCCCTCCCATCATACACAAATATACATGCACACACGCACGCACGCACAAACACACACACACTGTGTCTAATCCGCCATTGGTGGTAGTATCAGAGCCGCAACGGTGGTGAATCGACATCTGTGTGAAAGTTCTTGGCAAAAATAGACCTCAAAACAACCTGTATACAGTCATCGACATCATACCAGTGTTTCACTACAATTTTCATGTCTGTATCTGTAAAATGTCACAGACATGAAGAGAATACACACAACAGTTGAAGGGCAGTTTTTTTCCCTGTGCACTCTTTTTCTTTACATTCTTTTTCCTGTACTTGTTGCATCTTGAGCTGTTGTAACAAGTGAATTTCCCCGTTGTGGGATAAATAAAGCCAATCTAATCTAATCTAATCTAAAATAATGTCCCACCCACAATCCACTTAAGCAGGGGTCTCAAACTCAAATTAGCTTTGGGCCACTGCTGGTATTGTCATCTCATAGGGGGGCCACTACAGCATTCAAGTAATATAAGAAAGCACAATATTTAAGAAAATGTATTTTTTTATTTTAACATTAAGACATTAAGACAACATTTAACATAAGAAAACAAAAATGCAGACAGGCATTTGTATACATTTTAATATGATGTTTTTTTTTTACAGTTACTGCAAATCTGTTTCCCCTTCCTCTTATAATAATATATTTAAACCTTGCAAAAACATTAGTTTTTAACAGCGCAAATATTTTTCCTTATAAATATTTTTGTTAACACTTTATGTAAATGATAAATGGACTTGCATTTCTATAGCGCTACTTACTGCTCAAAGCCGCTTTACAACACTTGTCAGATTCACCCATTCACACACACATTCATACAATGATGGCAGAGGCTACCGTGCAAGGTGCTAACTGCGGAGCAATTTGGGGTTAATATCTTGCTCAAGGACACTTTGGCATGCAGCTAGGAGGAGCTGGGATTCGAACCAACGACCTTCCGATTACTAGACGGCCCACTCTACCTCCTGAGCTACAACCGCCCCTACTTCCCATCACAGCAAGGTAATAACATGGTAAAAGTGTGGTAATAGTGAGGTAATAGTTAGGTAACACCGTATAATTACCAAAGTAATAACCAGATAATAGCTTGGTATTAACAATGGGTATATCTGGGTAATATTGGACTGAAATTGATGTAACAGGGTAATTAGGGGGAAACACATTTAAAGATGGCAACAAGGTAACATTATTTTGTAATAGTATAGTAACACTCATAGTTATTACATTGAAACTAACGCCTGTTTTTCCAGGTAATCATTATGCCTCTTGGTGTTTGGTTTAATCTAATATTACCATGAAATTAAATAGAAACAGGTAGCTTAGCATTTTGCAGCCCTGATTCATGGTTATTACATAGAAACTACCACCAGTGTTTCCAGGTTACAAGTCACAGCATTTAACATATCATTTGTGCAGTATTACCTTGAAACAAAAGGGAACGTTTGGAGGGTCAATTTCAGCATTAAAATTTGGTAATTACCAATTTTGACTTTCAAGAATTTTCATGTGATTTTGAAGATGTTACACTGATGGTAGCCCATAATATTGTGAAAACATCAACCTATATTACCTCATTATTATCCGGTTATTACCTATTAATGCCACCATATGATCATTTTTAATCCAAATATTGCACTGATATAACCATCAGGTTACCATATTGTTACCATAATACTACTATACTGTTAAAAATAATTTTACCTTTGCCATCTTTAAATGTGTTTCCCTATTATTATCCTTTGGTTTTTTTTACCCCTGTTTTTAGCCCCTTACTACCCTGTTACATAAATTTCAGTCCAATATTATCCAGATATACCCATTGTTAATACCAAGCTATTATCTGGTTATTACTTTGGTAATTACGTGGTGTTACCTAACTATTACCACACTATTACCATGTTATTACCATGCTGTAATGTAAATTGCTACCATAATTTTCTTATACCTTGATCTAGGCTTGTCTGTACTCTTTGTTCCTGGTGTTACACAGTGGTCTGGCTTACACCTATTACACTACTTGCCCAGCAAGTCATTTTGCATTTTAAAATAAATTAAAGCTGCAAGCAGCGATGAACGGGCCCTCGCAGTCCACGCGCGTCGGGGCGTGCTGCTGTGGCGGCATGCTGCTGTCGTTACATGCTGCTGTCTGGGCATGCTGCTGTCGTTACATGCTGCTGTCCGGGCATGCTGCTGTCGTTACATGCTGCTGTCGGGGCTTCTACGTGCAACAACTTCCATTGAGGAATCAAAAGTGAAGGCAGTCTAGTTGTTATTTAGTCATTTAGCAATAAAAGCGCCCCCTACTGGCTGATTTGCACCAAATTTGTCAGAAATCGTCATGTGGCCATGGAACACAACTGGGAAAAGTTTTGTGTTAATCGGACTGTATTTCATCAAGATACACAAGAATGTCTGTTTGACCACAATGTGCAGGAAATTGTTGTTTTATATTTTGGAAGTTCTGTGGACTAGCACATTTCTTTTAATAACTTTTTGTCAGGAGGGTCCACAGGTGCTGCGTGCAAAGTTTGGTGCAAATGGGACAAATTGTCTGGGAGGAGTTCGAAAATGTAGGTTTGCGACATTTGGCGAATTTGCGAATGGAAATTCAGTGCGAACATGGGCGTGGCCTACATCACACGGTTCAACTGTATTCAGGGAACATATAGATATTAAAGCTGCAAGCAGCGATGAACGGGCCCTCGCAGTCCACGCGGGTCGGGGCGTGCTGCTGTCGGGGCGTGCTCCTTACCCGGACCCATTGCCCCGTTATTGTGCGCGCATGTCTTAACTGATAGCCAAAAATGGTTTTGTGTTGATAATAGCGCCACCTGCTGGTGATTTTTGGTGTGTGAGTTACAGATGCCAGTCTATACCACCCCAATCAGTTTCATGTCCATAAGTGTTATGGTGTGGGCACAGTGCCAATTATAAAATGAAACTGCCACCAGAGCGCCACCTAGTGTCAGATCGGTAACACCTTTGTCAGCTGTCCTCAGGAGGCCATTGGCAATCAGTGTACCAAGTTTTGTCTCAATCCGACCAACCAATGTCGAGATATAAAATACTTCTATTTAAATAGCGCCACCTAGTGGTGATGGGCCAAGATTTAGCACAGAGCCTTAGGGGCTCATGGGGAAGTAGTATCTTGAGTTTCACGTCATTTGGACAAACCAATGTGGAGATATGCAACACTTCCTGTTTGGAACGAAATCTGCAGGAAGTTGTTATTTAATAACTTGAGTATTCTTTGGCATTTCTAAATTCTTTTAATAACTTTTTGTCAGAAGACTCCACAGATGCTGTGTGCAAAGTTTGGTGCTAATTGGTGAAATTGCCTGGGAGGAGTTCGAAAAAGTAGGTTTACGACATTTGGCGAGCTAGCGAAAAAAAATGGTGGGCAGAAATGGGCGTGGCCTATATCAGGAGATTCAGCACAATTCACTGAACGCGTGGATGTAAGGTTTTTGAATGTGCGACAAAGTATGTGGGAGTTATGAGCCAAAACACACTTTTCTTGATTATAGCGCCACCTAGTGGTGAAAGTCCACAACGACAACAGATTATAAAATTTTTCGCCAGGTCTGATCTATATTCCAAGTTTGGTGACTTTTGGGGTATGTTCAGGCAGTGAAAAATGCGATCATTACGGACAAAGAAAAATAATAATAATAATAATAATAATAATAATCATTACAAAAACAATAGGGTCCTCGCAGTTTCACTGCTCGGGCCCTAATAATGTTTAACAATTTGCACCATATTACGTGGGAGTAATTAGCAAAAAACGTTTTTTCTTGATAATAGAGCCACCTGCTGGTGATTTTTGGTGTGAGAGTTACAGGGGCCAGTCTTTACCACCCCTATGAATTTCAGATCCACAAGTGTTATGGTGTGGGCACAGTGCCAAATATAAAATGAAACTGCCACCAGAGCGCCACCTAGTGTCAGATCGGTAACCCCTTTGTCAGCTGTCCTCAGGAGGGCAGTGGCAATGAGTGTACCAAGTTTTGTGTTTATCCGACCAACCGATGTCGAGATATAAAATACTTCAATTTAAATAGCGCCACCTAGTTGTCATCGGCCAAAATTTCGCACAGAGCCTTTGGGGCTCATGAGCAAGTAGTATCCTGAGTTTGACGTCATTCGGACAGACCAATGTGGAGATATGCAACACTTCCTGTTTGGAACGAAATCTGCAGGAAGTAGTTATTTAATAACTTGAGTATTGTTTGGAATAGCAAAATTCTTTTAATAACTTTTTGTCAGGAGCGTCCACAGATGCTGTGCGCAAAGTTTGGTGTAAATCGGTGAAATTGCCTGGGAGGAGTTCGAAAAAGTAGGTTTGCGACATTTCGCGAGCTAGCGAAAAAAAACGGTAGGCGGAAATGGGCGTGGCCTATATCAGGAGATTCAGCACCATTCACTGAACAAGTGGATATGAGGTATTTGAATGTGCGACAAAGTATGTGGGAGTTATTAGCCAAAATGCACTATCCGTGATTATAGCGCCACCTAGTGGTGAAAATTCACAACAACAACAGATTATAAAAATTTTCGCCAGGTATGACATATATTCCAAGTTTGATGAGTTTTGGGGTATGTTCAGGCAGTGAAAAATGCGATCATTTTGGCAGAAAAATAATAATCATTCGAAAAACAATAGGGACCTCGCAGGTTCCCTGCTCGGGCCGTAAAAATGAAAGTAACAGTGGATGATTAGCCTACAATGTCTTCTCAGTCCCAGTCTCCATCAAAGTGGACAAACCTGACACACACAACTACCTTATTAGATGTCTTGTTATGCTTAGTGGTGGGTTGGTGTGAGGACCCAGAAGCAAACACCAGAACAGGGAGTTGAACACAATGGGTTTATTGAAAATAACTAGAAGCACTGGCTGGGAGTGAAGATGAGCTCCGGCTCAGGCTGGTGGCACTGCCATGGCAGAGAGGAGGGGACTCACAAAGGTGCTGGCCGGGTGCACTGAGGGGGAACTCTTGGAGGCTCCAAAGAGAGTAGGCTAGGAGACAGAGGTGCAGTGATCATCAGAGATCACTGGTGGAGACAGGCTTTAAGCCGGGAAACATGGAAGGGAGGGAGGACGCATAGAGACGCTGGCAGCTTGAGATGAACAGCAGTGGGGTTTATGATCCTTTCAACCTTGAATGGTCCAACAAACCAGGGGGCAAGCTTCTGAGAATCCACTGATTATGTAGAGAGGAGTGTTTAAGGGCCAGTGCCACAGCCAGTACTGACGGGAGAAGAAGGCACATGGGTGAAGCTTTTGGACAACACACCAGACTCCCTAGGCTACCACACAACCCAGGAAGCTTACGGCAGGGGCGTGAAATTCACAATTTTTCAGACTCATGAAGTACCAGCCGAACCTGTTCAGTGTGTTCTTTCATTGTGAGTGAGAAGATCAATATGTGATCTAGATACATAAACACAAAGTGATTGAGCATGTCCCGGAGGATGTCATTTATCACAGCTTGAAAACTGCTGGAGTGTTTGTTAAGCCGAAGGGCATTACCAGATATTCGAAGTGGCCTAGAGGTGTGTTGAATGCCGTCTTCCACTCGTCCCCCTCCCGGATCCGAATGAGGTGGTAGGCATTACGGCGATCCAGTTTTGGAAAGAACCTGGCACTGCAGAGGGGCTCAAAGGAGGGGTCAATAAGGGGAAGAGGATATTTGTTCTTAATAGTGATGTTGTTTAGGCCACGATAATCAATACAGGGTCGTAGGGTGTTGTCTTTCTTTCCCATGAAGAAGAAGCCAGCTCCAAGATGTGAGGAAGAGGGTCTGATTAACCCGGTGGCGAGGGAATCGTTGATGTAATTCTCCATAGCCTCTTTCTCACGGCGTGACAGGTTGTATAGACGACTGGAGGGAAGAGTGACACTGGGGAGAAGCTCAATGGTACAATCAAAGGGTCTATGAGGGGGTAGAGACAGGGCCATCTCCTTATCAAACACCATGGCGAGATCAACTGGTAAACAGGCAGCACTCAGGATGCTCTGGGGGGGTGGAAGGTGAGGAAGTGCAGCCTTGACAGTGACAGTGGCAGAGTGGAGACACAAGGAATGGCAGAAGATGCTCCAGCTAGAAATGGAGGCAGATGACCAATCAATATGGGGGTTGTGGAGTTTAAGCCAGGGGAGGCCCAGAACCACCGGCGATGTAGATGAGGGAATGACGAACAGAGGCATCTGCTCATGATGGTTACCAGAGATGATTAAAGTAACAGTGACAGTGCGGTGAGTTATCGTGGCCAACAGCCTGCCATCCAGGACATTTACAGTCTTAGGTATATTGAGAATTTCAACTGGGATTTTAGCTTGATCAACCAAGTCTGCATCAATGAAATTGTCGTCTGCACTAGAATCAAACAGAAGCGTGTTGAGCATGGTGACTGGAGGGGGGGTACTCACAGCAGCTGAGGTAGTATGAGTGGGTGTTGAAACATAGGCCTTGTAGAGACTCCATCACCTCCTGGAGCATGTTTTCATGACGTCCCACAAGGATGCCTTGAGTGTTGAGCGCCTGGTGAAGGGAGTCTCGATTTTTCTGTTTCCTATCATCTCTTCTGTCATTGAGACACAGCAGATTGGCTGTCTCTACTATGATAGCCATTTGTGCTTAATTATGTGACCGTTAACTACAAGCTGAGAGGAGGTGAAAACAGCTTGTATTGACAAGCTGGGTCTCACTCCCATTTTCATCCTCTCTGTGGACGTCCTATGACTACAGATCACTGACGTGAAAATGCAACACAGCGGCTTTTAGGCATGTCACTACTAGCTGTTCTCAATCTGGCGCCAGCAGTTTCACAGCATTTGTTTTCAGCCAAATGGGGGCATGGTAGTTCTGGCTCCAGCAAAGTGACACATGGCTGCTCTCATCTATAACAGGGAACCTGATAATATTAATGAGAGAAAGGGAGTTGTTACCTCACTGATAAGTTGGAGGTGTGCATCCTGTTGCCTGCAGCTCTTCATCTAACCCAAAGATTCCACTGGATGCATGTGCGTTGCGTTCCAGCTCCGGTATGGTTTTGCTCCGTTGTCCGTCGTCCGGCAACCCCCACGGGCTGCGTTTTGAGTCCGGCACGGCGCAGCACTGCCTGGCTGCAGTTATACGTATGTGTTATAAACACAACAACAAGAAGTGTTTCCAACCGAAGGATTAGAAGAAGTGCTTGGATTTGTCTCTTTTATGAGATTTTTGTGCTGGCGTCAACATTAACAAAATTAACCGGATGTTATGTTGTTGTTTCAGTGCCTGACTTCCTGTCTGCTCTGTGCTGAATTCGGCTCAATTGCTGCGTCGTGCTCCGGCATCCGGCAGAAATAGAAGCCCTGCGTATCTGCAACAGAAGGCTCCGTACTGGGACGGAGCAGATACGCAACGCAGCCGAACCAGTGGAAGTTAACCCTCTAGGCGCCAAAGTCGCAATTTTGCGACAGGCAACATTGCTCATTAAAACAGCCCATATCTTTAAATCTACTGCCTTGTGCTGTTACTGCTTGCTACCACTAGATAGCCAATAGATTCAGCTTCAATCCTGACGTCATTTGGGGGTGTGTTTCTATGCAAAATACCTGAGAAAAAAAAGTTTGAAACCCGACACCGGCTGTCGGAGCGGCAGCGGCTAAGCGGGCAGAGTGGGAGAGGAGAGAGCCGCGGAGCGGTGGCGGAAGTGTGCTGGACAGATCGAGAGACAGATAGCGATTTTTGTAATAAAAAACAAAATGCCCAAAAGACTTTACAGTGCGGATGAGGTGCTTGCACAGATCTTTGCTGATCGCGATTCAGAAGGGGACGATTTGCCCTCTGATGACGATCGCTCGTCAGAGACGAGTGACTGACGATGCTGCAGCTGCACACACTGTCACACAAGCAACACACGCTGATCACGGCGAGAGTTTTCTTTTCTTTTTACAAGTTAGATTAGGACATTTACTCCTATCAGATTCCTGTTCATTTACTCTGAGGATGAGAGGATGAAAAAAAAAAAAATCTACTGTGTAAATATGTTCAGAATTCCGTTTTACTGAATTTTACCTGGTGACATACAAATTAGATTAGTAAATTTACTCCAATCAAACTCCTGTTCCTTTATTTTGAGGATGAGATGACAATATAAATATTTTTTTTCTGTGTAAATATGTTCAAAAATCAGTTTTACTGAAAGTTACTTTCAGTCACCTGGTGACGTCACAATATGCAAATTAGATGAGTAAATTTACTCCCATCACAAACTTTAGGTCATTATGAATATTTTTCTCATTTACACTATGAATTTATCTCTCACCACTTCCAAGCTACAGCCTTTTGAAATCTTACAATCCAAACGGAATATTTTCCTAAATAAACTCTGGCGCCTAGAGGGTTAACACACCGACTTGAGTGAAACCTATCAGCTCCGCTGCCGTGGTGTTCGTTTGTTTGAGTGAAGACATACAACGACGTTCCGGTTAGCTATTTATTTAGAATTGTATCATTAAGCAAGCATGATCATGGACCTTTCTCTGTTAAACAAATCATAGTCAGCGGATTGCTGTTACTCTGTAACCCGTCGCCCAGAAAAAGGATGCAGATATTCACATTACAACAACAGTTATATTTTTGCTGTTGAGGTGTTATAACTTCTCATTGGTCAAAAAAGGTGAGGAGGCCGTGGTTTAGAATTGGCTCTCCTATCGTTGGTGCACAGGCTGGTCCCAGCCTCTTGGCAACACGATTCCTCCAATCCGTGAAGACATCGCCCTGTGGAAAGACCCTCCCTCTTCCAGTTCTCTTCCTGTCTCATCCTGCACTGCTCTGCACTACTTTTGAGTTCCTCTAAGGCACACTTTGCTATCATTCCACACACAGATACCGCTCACTACAAGGTCATCATGTGCAGGCAACTTTGTTACAGAGACAAAGGCAGCTGTGTTCTCTCTCTCATCCTGGCTTGTTTCTCCAATGTCTTAACCCTTCATAACATGGGGTCAATGCTTGTATCAATCTCATCAATCAACAGGATAAGTACAGCTCTATATGGGGACATCATTAAGTGAACATGTGAAGTAGCATATGACTGGAGAAAAAAAACTATTGTATCTCAACAAAACACAACAACAAGAAGTGTTTCCAACCGAAGGATTAGAAGAAGTGCTTGGATTTGTCTCTTTTATGAGATTTTTGTGCTGGTGTCAACACGGAGTGTTTTATTTTGAAAATTAAACGGATGTTATGTTGTTGTTTCAGTGCCTGACTTCCTGTCTGCTCTGTGCTGAATTCGGCTCAATTGCTGCGTCGTGCTCCGGCATCCGGCAGAAATAGAAGCCCTGCGTATCTGCAACAGAAGGCTCCGTACTGGGACGGAGCAGATACGCAACGCAGCCGAACCAGTGGAAGTTAACACACCGACTTGAGTGAAACCTATCAGCTCCGCTGCCGTGGCGGAACCGTGACAGAGCGGAGCCGGACCGGACCCGTATCTGGTGGAATCTAGGGGTAACACCCCTAATAGGGTTAGTGGCCCAGGGGCTGGCAGTTTGAGACCCCTGCAGTAAAGCACCATTACTAGACCAAACAATAGTAATATGATAGCAGGCAATGTCTTTGGCTGACGGTGATTTCAAGTGAAAGACTTCCACTCACATGCCTTTGTCTCCTTCCACTATTGTGTTGTTGCAGTTATTGTTTTTGACAACTTATATAGAAAAAAATCCCCAAATATAATGAGGGATAGTCACAGTGACCCGGTCAGCCCTTCTGACCAAGTCTTCGGAAAACAGCATCCCTCTCTGAGAGTGAGAGCCAGACAGGGTCCATTTTTTACAGATGTGATTATGTGAGGTAATTTAGAGCAAAATCACAATCTCTGTCTGAAAGTGGATGGGATGTCAGTGGATGTCAATTTAAAAGAAAATATACAGATATACAATATAAGACTAAAAATACATAATTATAAAGACTACACAGCCAACAGTCGCATCTAACCGATCTAACCATGTACAGCATGTCACTATTGACAAAAGTTAAAATATTTACATCGTTATGCGCCTCTTAACAAGCTTAAACTGGTTCCCAGGTGATAACACGTTGCCGGACTGTAACTGCAATATTATTACTTCAAATGGTGCTTAAAGTAATACATTACCGTAACGCATAACTTTTGTAGCGCATTACCCCAACACTGGTCAGAAATCTCAGTTTTGGTTTTATCTGCTTAGGTTTGGAGATAGCCTTACATATCTATACAGCTAGATACAACTAAAGAGTTGTAGAGAAAATGTGTTTTTGTGAAATGTTGAAAACATTTTATTGAATGACATTAAAATAACATTAATTTCAATAAGGCAGTCAGTAAAGACAAACTGGCAAATTTCCATTTTGAAATGTGTATTTTGGATGCATGCAATATGCTGTACATATACACATAACTTACATACATGACTATGGTAAAAGAAAAAATAAGAAACAGCAATAATATACTGTAATCCACCCATTTGTGACTGTGTGTTGGCTGCAGTCACTTTAGTTTTCACTTGCAAATATTCCGGTTGAGATAATTATTTAAAAGTTGGCCTTTGCTTTAAAACAGGTTGGTCTAATCTCTTGTGTTGCTGCCATGTTGGTCTTGCGTACAGTTGTGGCTATGGCCTGTGGATTCATACTATGAACTCATGGTGATACTGTAAGCCATAAGTTTCAGTGATGTTGATCAGGATGTACAGAAACACACACTGTATACAGTATAAGTGCATACATAAGAGCATTATGCTTCCATTCATTTCATTCACCCTGAGGTTATCATTGTTTAAGCAAACTTTTAATTCATCCCTTCACACTTAAACATGTTATTAAAGGATAACAAATCTTCTACACCCTGCTGTGGAATATTTCTTTGTTTTTCTGAATCTTTTCTATTCCTGCACGTTCTCTGAGTTCCAAAGCAGCTTGTGTTTTGCTCTCTGCTAACACATTTCCTCCCACACTCTTATGGTGGCCTTCTTAGAATTCCTCGTGGCTATAATGTAATTAAGAAAACCACTGAGATCAAATTGTGGAGAAGATTCTGAATACAATAAAAAAAAAAGTATAAAGCTCCAGAAACAAATGTCAATATTTACTCAATTCATTAGTGCAAGAAAATATTTATACATGCCAACAATTGACTTTCATAAAAGCATTGATCTAAAAGACAAGTTTCTATATGTTAATGATGAGTTCATGGTGCTTCTTCACAGTAGACATCCAGGACGTTCCCAGTTCAGACTGGGCACCATCTTTGTCATTCTGTCCTCCTGTTTTAAATGCCACTTGCAAATGCTTCCCAGGGTACCTTAAAAATCTATTCTCTACTTCATGTCCTTGTTTGCAGTCCATTCGTCTTGCTGGGATTCCTGTGTTTTGTGTATCGATTTGCTGCTGCCTGCTGTCGTGCTCTGGACCAGAGCAGACCTTGAGAGTAGTGAAGGCTGATAATGGAGTCATCTGCTCCTCGTTATCCCAGGTTTCTGAGCAGGAAAGGAGGCAGCTCAGGCTTCTGTCTGACCTTCACCTACTGCCAGACCGTCCTCCCGCCACACACAATGAAAGGTACAGAAATGGACGTGTGTGAGTTTTTCTCCCTGAAACCCTTGACATGTCGCTATCTATTGACAACTGTCTAATAAAGGCAGTATGTCATCAGAATAACATGAAAAGAGCATATGGAGGAGCACTGTCATATAGAGCATTAGTCAGAGGAAACAGGGACAATGGAAACATTCACTGTTCACACGAGGAGTCATATCTTCATGTTTAAAGTTCACTTAAAAGGGCCCCCACCAATTTTACATGTCAAACTCAATGTATCAGCATACTAGGCTTAATTGGCACTCAGGACCAGTTTTATACCATCTTATGTGGCTCTGGAGGAGTTGTAGTTCAGTTAATTTGGTCAGGAAGAAGGAAAAAATAATACATTGTTACAAACGAACCAGAGGAGTAAACCTGAAGTTACAGACTGACAGGTAACCTATTGGTTTGGCAGTTTAGTCATTGTCATCCTGCATCATCAGGACCCACAAGGTGAAACTCTGGAACTGACAGCACTTTATGGCTTGGATGTCACAAGGAGCTATTATTAGTATTATTAGACTATTAGACTGCATATCAACTGTATGTTATGAATAATGACTGACAGGTAGAGATAGGATGGAAAGGAGGCATGATTCATGGCTTATCACTGTGGGATCACTGTCACACACTTTAATTGACTTTAATGAACTGACAAAGTACATGGAGTAGGATACACCAGCAGTTTTACAGCTGTTGACCTATTAATCTCCAAAATACTCTTGTTGCTGTGCTTACGTGTTACCATGATGATTAACAGATGATATACATAAATGTACACATGGCTTATACAGATTGATTGTAAGATCACTAGGGTTACTGGTACTTTTAAGGGTACCGACCGCATTACCGTACCGATACACATTAAATCAATCTGTGCCAAATTTCGGCACCTGAGTGCGCATTCTTATAAAGATCAAAAGACAGAGTGACACGTCTCCCAGAAACTCAGCCATTGGCTGTGTCCAAAATTCTTTACTAACATGCTATTTAGTTGACTAGTTTACGAAAGCAGTATGTTTTTTCGTAAGTCTGAAACCTTGGTATGAAACCAAATAGTACATTTGCATGCAACCTATGAGGAAATACTGCAGTATGCCGGGGGGAGGGGTTCAGTCTGTGGAGGGGGCTTGTTGTGCCACCCAGATTTGCTTCCCTCTGTGCAGTTTTCCCCAGACATACGTTCCTCTTCCACACGAAAACAGCATTTCAGTGAAATTATGTCAAATTCCGCGATATTCCGCGTTAAAAAATAGATTCCGTTTTAATCGGCCAATTCCGTCCGCGATTCCGTGATCGCGGAAATCATAGGGCCCTAACGAACCTAATGTCCAGTAGGTGGCGCCTGCTTGTCACAGGCCCCCCCCCCCCGCTTTGCCCATTTTCTTAATGCCCACGTCGACTACGCTGTCTTAACAGCCAACGCAGGACGCTGCAACTACCTTTAATCCACGCCGAGGAAGCGAGCTGGATTAAGGAAGACACGTCTACAAGTGAGGCTTAATTAGTGTCTGGGCAGATACTATAAGTTAGCGTGTAGCGCAGAATCGATCTCTGGCGACCACCGCACAATGCATGCCAGTTAGATTTGTGTCCGACTTGATCCCGACTTGCTCTGACGTCATGCACGCGCCGGCAACAATAACCTCACAAGATCAAGGCGGCCGCAGTTTTTAGAGCCAGGCGCCGCAGGTGCTCTCCACCAACTGCAAGACCTCAGGGCATGATGGGAAACGCCTGGCTGTCGCCTGATCAAAGAGCTGATTGGCTCTTAGTTAGGACTACAAACACTACGTTTTGTCGAAAATCCTAATTTTCTGTGTAATTGTTATATTTAATGCTAGATTATATGAATATCATGTTGTGCAATGAAGGTTTAATCTGTTAACAAACATTTTGTGTGGTTGATAATAATAATAATAATAATAATAAAGGTTATTTATATAACACAACACAGGATAGAATACAATGCCAGATACACACATATTCCCACATATATACTGTATATAAGCTTTTTATATACATATACATATACATATACATATATACAGCTTTTTGTCACTGCCCCCTGCTGCTGCCGCCTGGTCTCGTCCACCTTCCAGGCGAGGCGCAGTTCATCTCGAACGAGCCTATTATCATTTTTGAATTTGTATCCACGCGTGACTTCCCCAATTCCTGTTCGGCCATTTTTGTAGTCCTTTCAACGGAACACTCCGTGACGTCACCTTCCAAGAGAGTGAGACCGCCATTTTGGCTCACAAATATTTACATTTAAAGTGAACCCTTCTTTTGAGACTATTTTTGGTCTGGTTATTGGTCCCTGATTCCAGGGTGGTGACCCGTTTCAACGATTTGAAAATTAATTTCATTAATTTTTATTTATTTAATTGTAATAATTATTTTAAATAATTATTCATTTCTAATAACCACACCTGCCCTACCATCAATTCCCAACAGCATGATACATAAAAGTATAGTATAGTATAGTATATTTACAAACGATATGTTTTAATTCACATACTTCACATAAAACAACATATGTGCTTATATTTACTGGAATATACAGTATTTAATATGCTCTGGAAACAAACTTATTCACCTTATTCCTGACTTCGCGAGTTTACCCATGGTTCATAGTGGTAGTCGGTTATGCTCTTCCAGTTGAACTTGTTGAACTCTGTGTTTACGCTAGCATAGCTGTCATGCTCGCTCTAAAAACCGGCTTTTAACACAAAGAAAGCGTCGAAATGGACAAAAATCGGAGGTGGATACACAGTCCGGATGTTTTAAAAAGTCGTGAGGACAGTTCTGTAACAGTGCCTCACCCGTCAGTTCTCACGGAGTGGGTAGATGACATAAAGCAATGGCCCGACGTTAGCTACATCGACATAGTTAATTATCTTGTATTTTCTGAAGGTGTTGACGGCGACGAATTACGCCATTACAAAAGCACAGAAGCATACAACTACCTGCACAGTAACAAAATAGGGAAAGTACTGTTGAAGAAACACAGCGAGTTTATATTTCTGAAGGCAACAGTAGAGCCTAGCCAGAGCGTCAATCAAGCTAAACATACAGCGTCAGCGTGGATAATGCTGAAGGAAAGTGGAGTCGTGGAATTTTCTTGAATTGTTGTGGCAACAACGGCACATGTTGTACCTGAACTCATTTTAAAAACAATTTAGCATTTATGACATAACGCTAGTTGTTTTGGACTAGCTTGGCAGCGGCGGTCAGTCATGCAGTTGCAAGGCACCCGGAAACAGAAAACCGCCGGCGGAAGTAGTTATCTGTCATGGCAGCACCCATAGGCTTCTGAAGAAATGGGTGAATAACTGCTGACTTCACATTGTTAACTGAATCTGCTACTGTGTAGCTTCAACACTGAGCCATTACAGCAAGCTCATGGGGTCAAAACTCAAACTCAAAATTCACGTGTTTAAAACACAGCCACCACTGATGGAGACGTTGAGTGCCAGGAGAAGGCAGCACATATACAGTAATGTACATATTGATGTTTTCTCATGTGCTTTCTATTCTTATAGCACTAGTTTGATGAGCAGGAACAGCTAAATGTAGCAGTTTACTTAATAAAGTATATATTGTATACATTCTATTGTACATTTTATTTTCCATTTTTATGAGGTCAGGTCAAGGGGTTTAAAAGAAGAAAAGAATAGTTTTCAAGTTCAGTTTTATATGTGAAGGATGTTAATTTAAAGGCTCACATTTCTACAGTGTGCCGTTTTCTCGAGCTCTATTGATTTTTGTCTGCCATCTTATTTTATTTATAATTTTAATAATGCAGCAGGAACAGCTAGATGTAGCGATTTACTACAAAAAGTATTTTATTTACCAGAGTTATATGCAGTATAGCAATGACACGACTGACATATGATGTGTATTGTTATTGAAAAATATGACTCATTATATATTGTCTCTCAAAGTGTATGATTTCACTTTGTTCCCATGGTTAGAAACAAAAGGACACTTATTTTTACAGAGAGAGTAAAGTTCAGAAAAAAGTTACCGTTATGTACGATATCGAATTCCAGTACCTGTATCAGAACCGGTTGTCACAGTCAGTCATTTTCTGTGTTGGATTTGTGCTGTGGTGTTTTCTTTTTCTGTGCTTGTTGTGCTTGCAGGGGTACACTGAGAGGCTGGGTGGGGTTTCCCCTCACCGGAGCTGCTGACACACACACACACCTGCAGCAGATTGGCAATCAGCACCTGCTCATAAGCCCTGATCACCACTCTAACTGCTGCCAGATCATTTTGTCAGTACTGCTTGGTACATGGCTACTGCTTGTGCTAATCTCTTTAATTGTTTTCTTGTGTTTTTCCCTGTGGATTTAACTAAAAACACAAGTTTCTGAATGTTAATGATGAGTTCATGGTGCTTCTTCACAGTAGACATCCAGGACTTTCCCAGTTCAGACTGGGCACAGAGATCTAACTTAGTATTTGCTCTTTTTGCCTTCAGTGTTCCACTTGTTTCATCTACCTCTACCTCTCAACCTCCTCTTCTCTCGCAGATTCTCCTAATCATACTCTCTAATCATACCTGCATACTCCCTGTGAAGCTTCAATAAATTTCCTTGCTACACTACTCCCTGCCTGGTTGTCCACTTCTGGGTTCAACTACACGTTGCTTGACAGCTGCAGCATTCAGCATCTGGTACTCTTTCTTTGAGTAAACTGTCAGTTAGACAACTCAGTACAATACAAACATAATACAAGATATAAGATAAGAGGAGAGGAGAGCAACCGTACATTTAATTTAAGAAACTGATGGCATTCCACTGTTGTCTGCTAATGGGGATATAAACAACTTCAAGATATCAAGCCTTGACAACACACACTAGTACATATAAGTAGCAATTATACTACTATTGGAAAAACAATGGCAAACCAACAAGGAAATTTATGATTTCCAATAATCCTTTCTAACTCTTCTAATGTTGATAATGAAAATATTAGTCAAGTGAGAAAAAAAACACGAGTTGAGACCTAAAAAAGCGGATTTTGATTTGAGAATTTTTTCATCATCAGAACTGATCCTTAAGTCAGTGATGAACTGTCAAGATATTGTCATTCATATACCTGGAAAAAATGACATTGCCTCAAGCTCAAGGGGCAAATTTGTACAGCATACTATACCCCCTATATTTAGACCCTTGATTCAGATAAGATTAAACTTCCCCTAAGGATCCCTTTTTATCAAGGAATAAATCCAAAAAACGTCAGGAGGAGCAACAGAGAAGGGATCTCTATTCCAGGCAACAGGTGACGTGTGTACAGAATAGACCAACATAGTAGAATTAAAGCATGGACGATCAGGATGAAACAATTAAAAATGTATTGTAACACATAAGAAGAATGGATCCAAATAGGACCTGAGATACATGACCTTCTCTACAATATTGTACAGATTTTTCTGTTCCTCAAAATAAGCTTTAAATAGCCAATGTCTAGCAGTGTCCTAAAAACATGATGAAATTGGGTGTCTGCATAAGTAAAATGGTTTGAGTAATATATTGGGGCTAGAAGAGTGTCAAACACAAAACTTGCATTTAAAGGTACAGTGTGTAATATGTAGTGGCATCTAGCAGAACAGACTTGGCAGAAATGGAATTTAATATTCATAAGTTTGTTTTAATTAGTGTATAATCACCTGAAAATAAAAGTTGTTGTGTTTTCATTACATTAGAATGAGCCCTTTATATCTACATAGGGAGCGGGTCCCCGTCCATGGAGGTCGCCATGTTTCACCGCCATGTTTCTACAGTAGCCCAGAACAGACAAACCTGGCACTAGTGAGGGCCTTTCACTTTTTTAAATTTAGTGGGTGGCCAGCAGAAATGCACTGGTTGGAAGAAGGAGAAAAGCGAGCTGCTGATCTTCCCTGCCAAACAATTTGTATTGTGTGAAGTTTGAAACCACAATCAGATTAAGGATGGCAGATCATATTAATTTTCTACAAGAAAAGCACAGGAGCGTGAAGAAACGAAAAACTCGAAGACGCTAAACAAAATTGGGACAAGCAGCGGCAGTTGCCTTTCGAAGCTGGAAATTTCTGATGATAGAAACATGTTTGCAGAGTGACGCGGAAGTTGCCTGCTTTCTGCAGGACAGGCAAGAGTAACGTTAAAGATTACAACCATGGCTGTACTGCTCCACCACTTTTTATCTCCAAGTGTGGAAATAAAATGTTCACAGTTTGTATAATCGGTTGAATGTTAAAATATTATAGTGATGAATTGCTAAAACTACTTAGTTTTATGCCATGTTTTGAACAAAGGTTGGCATCTTCTCATCAGCAAAGCTGAACAGCTCTGCATGCACAACTCATTATATTATGTGACGTATACTGTATGTAACGAGCGCTTTCACTCTGTGTGTGAGGGTCGAGGGGCTGCATTTCACTGACCTACACACTTTTGTGTTTTGGCACACAAACACAAAAGTGAGTTTTGGCTCGGACAATTTTAGTGGCAAAAATATTTACAGTGGGAAAAACATGACAAAACTTACAGTGCACAGCAGCTGCTGCTGTCAGGTAGGTCTGTTGTCACCCACTCTTAAAGTGTCCCGTGCCAGGATTTACACGAGCTTCACAGTGATAAATATGGAAACCCATTTCTACAAGTTAAAGAAAAGGATAAATTGAAAACTAAGCTTGATGAAAAAATATTCCCATGTATAGTCATGAGCGCGTCTTAGGTACACTCCAGTGCTGAAACAAATAGCACTACACCCCTCATTACAACCGACCGTAATATATACTTCAGCCCACTGCTAATGGAACACAACCTAAATAATGTACAATGTATATTAGCAGTGCATTAGTTTCACTGAAAAGTAATGCCAGCACACATAATGTTAAATATTAGCACACCGTAGCGTCAGTTTGTGCCTCTCAGAGAGCTGGTGGTAATGTAGCATTAGCAAGAATATTTAGCTTTATTCCTTGTCTGTTGCAGTGAGACAACACATGGAGAGATAACTAACTACAGTAAGATATTAAGGGCTGGGAGTGTGCCAAAGACAGTCAAAGTAATGACAAGTCCATATTTAGCACTTGAGTATCTTGTCCTTGAGGGCCACCGTAGCTTCTGGAGCTTCTCCAATGTCTTCGGAGAGGGAGGGGTGAGCGAGGGAGTGTTTCAATCTAGAACCTCACCACTAAATACTTCATATATTACACACAGTACCTTTTAAAACATATACCTGAACTGAAAAGGAAATTTGGCAATAAAACATGGGGAAAAAGTTGTATTGGCACTGAAAAAAGTGTAAAATGTATTTTGATGTTTTTCATGACAATATTCAGATTTTTTTATCTATGTGATGATATCTGTTTTCCTTTACAGTTTTGTTTTGATGCTGTCAGATGCTTTTCAGTTTCAACTATCTGTCACCGTTGTGGCGTGGAGAGGAGAGATTCAAGGTAGAGAAGCAAGGTGAGCGTCAATTAGATACGTGTCTGCATACTAATGAGAACCTGTCACTCCTCTGAACTCTAGGTCTGTGTTGACTGGCATAGACATCAGCTATCATGCCTTCCATTATAATGTCAGTACACCTGAACACATAACTGGCTGCATTGGGATACACTAGCCCAATATGGAGCTATAATTTCCTGATTGAGACCTGATTTAATATATTTTTTTAAAGTTTTAACTATAATTCAAACTTTGTATTCAATGTCAATAAACTTCAGTAAATCGTGTTGTATGACCTTCACTTCTTCATCTTTGATGATCAGGACTGGCATATGGTGTCAGAAGAAGATGCTAAAACCTTTTCATCATCATCATGTTCTGTAACTGCTTATCTTTTGCAAGGTCGCAGGGGGGCTGGAGCTGATCCAAGCTGGCATTGGGCGAGCGACAGTGTAAACCCTGGAGAAGGTGCCAGTTCATCACAGGACTGTCATACAGGGACAAATACCAACAACAAACCACGCAGGTACAGGGAGAACACACAAACTGCACACAGAAAGGTCCTGCCCCAGCCGGGTCTTGAACCCAGGACCTTCTTGCTGTGAGATAACAGCACTAACCGCTGCATGTTAAAACATGCTGATGAGAATATTATATTAATGTGCAGATTAAGTGCCACCCGCACAATATAAGTCCTTGCACACAAATTCAACTACCGAGAGTTGTACAGGCAGCTGTGAGGGAGAAACAAAATGTAGTGAGAGGTAAAGAATGGCACCTGCATTTATAGAACTAAGCAGGAAGAGCAGTTAGTCCGCTTATGATTGGTCACTTTCAACTTGGTAACACCCTCCTTCTGAAATAATACAATAATACAAGCATGTTTGATTAAACATGCGACTCATGATGTAAATCTGATGATCCAACAACCTTTACCAAGAAGGTAGGGCAGCTTGTATGTCACCTGTAAGGCAGTGTTGTAGTCAAGACCACCTTAACTCAGACCAAGTCATAACCAAGACCAGAGTGTATCAAGACCAATACAAGACCAAGACTTTGAGGGGTTGAGACCAAGGCAGGACAAGAACAAGTCAAGAACTGTGCAAGCATCAGGTTTTCTGTGACTCCTGTCTTCCAGTAGCAACTATCATAAAGTACAGAAGGTATCAAACGATTACTCAATACAGTGAATACAGTCCATTCCGAGACAAGACCTTCAAAAAGTCCCAGATAGCAAAACTGTACCATGCACCCTCATCTGGCTCACATGCTGCGTGGAATGATGGCACTTGGGTGGTCTGCTCCTGTTTGCCAGATCTGAGCCACAAGCAGGCCGTGGCATGGCCAGATGTCATCTTGTGACGTCTCAGAATGTAGTATATTTTTACTCTATCTTGTCTCACTGGGCCACACCAATGTTGCGCTCTGGGGTGGTCTTGAGACCAGTCTTGAGTGCTACAACACTACTGTGAAATACATTGGGGCAAAATAAAATCACACACTACTGTAGGAGATACACTAATAATAAATGTAATTTATTAATCACTGGCGATTAATAAAACACTCGTTAATGGGGCACCACCTCCGTTGTTTTGTCTATTTGAATAATCCGGAGGTAATTAATCAAATTCGACTGGACAAGTTTAACTTTTATCAATTCTAATCAATTTCAGATCAATTTATTCAATCTCATAAATGAAGTAGTGAATTCTACACATATCCATCGGTTCTCCACATTAAAAACAAACCTGCACAGACAACGACATACGGTTAAATATGTTTATTGACTAAATAATTAAGATTAAATAAATGAAATGGCAATTTAAATGAATAACAACAGGTAACAGGAAATGTGGAATAACTAAGTAATGGGTTATTAGGGGAATATGGGCTGATGGTGAGATCACGAGTTAGGTTGAAGCATTTAAATATTACGGGAGTAATTTTTAATACTAACAAGACCCTAACCGAATTTCTCTTAAGCTAAAAGATCAGAATCAGAGCCATAGACACCATCTCACGTATCATGTGTGAATCCAGCTGTTGTGAGTGATGGAGAGCCTACTTTCTTAGCAGAGTTGCGGAGTCCGCGGCGGCGGACTTCCTCACGTGATTTGCGGCTCTAGCTGGCAGTCCCGGTCCAATGGCCGAGGGTCAGCTCGTCCGGTATCAGTCGGTTGGACACCTCGGTCTGATGTCTTAGGAAGAGGGCAGCTGGTCCCGTACCGATCCGGTGCAGATCTTGGCTCAATGCCCAGCGGGATGGTACCGCTAGCGAGCGCTGGGGGCTTGTCAAAGAGTCTTTCGTTGGAAACTGCTTGCACGGTCTCGGACACAGCAAGTTGCTGTAGTGTCGTGATGATGATTGTGATAAAGATGTTCTTCTTCGTTTCTTCGAGTGGTTCTCAGGCTCTGACTTTGTAAACTAAATTTAACTTCTTGAATAAAATAACTGAGGATGATACGTTGATCAGGCGGATCTTCCGTTGTTAGTTAATGCAAGATCATCTAAATTAAGTTCACTTCTTCAAAAGCAGGTTACGATACTTAACTGTATAAAACAAATTAAAACAGAACTTCGTTCTGGTACAAACTTAATAAAAGAAGCTAATCAATACTGCGAAAAATATAAAAGTGAGAAAAATCAACGCGTGAGCACTTCTACTGAGATCGCTGTCTTGGAGCGTGTTTCAAAGTAAAGTAAAGAGCTTCAAAAATAAGTTACAAAAGAAAAACTTAAAACAAAAGAAAACTTAAACTTAAAAACTTAAACAACAACTGAACTGACTCGAGAGACGTGTCTGGGGGGCAGGGCTTGCCGGCTTTTGTCTCCCAAGTATTAAGTGTGAAAATTCACAGAAACTCACTAAACTAAACTTATAGTTTTAAACGTTTCAAAACCGTGCTTCACCTTTTCACAGAATCTCACCATGGCTCAATAGATGTACTTTGTCTATCATGAAAAGGATTATGACGTGATTAACATCACTTATACATATTTCTCCTAGTTCTAGCTTAATACTTGTTAAACAAAGACATATCAGAGACATTTACTGGTTATAACCATAAACATATTAAACAGAATATTTCTCGTCCATCTGTACCAGGACTCACCATCAGGAGGTGCTGTGGTTCCACCGAACACAGGACAGATTAAACATTAAAACTTGATCTCAGTCAATCTTAATCGTAGAGAAACGGGATAAAGATCAGTTTTATCAACTTCTTTTACTGTTTCTTAATTTGTTAGAATTAAGAGAGTGAGATACTGACTTAATGGTTAATTAGAAATGGTCTGAAATCTGGAGGAACACAGAGACCATTTGGGTGGAATGTCCCACAGATAGTGAGACCGGATGTGTCGTAAATAACAGACAGGGGAGTATCAGCATAGAACAACAAGTCAGAAGGTGTCTGGTGTCCACTCTGGAGAGTGTTCACTCACCCATATTCACTCAGACTGACCTGTGAGGGAAGAATTTATCTGTTTGGAGGGGAGAGAAAGTTCAAAAATGGGAGTTTTAGGTTCTAAATTAGTTAAAACTGTCCTCATCTGACAACTTTATGGTCAAGGAAAACACTGTCCTCTCTGCCAGGAGATAAGGTGGCAGCCTGGAAGGCGCCTCCTTCCTGTAAATCGTCTTCATCCAGATGAAAAGAGTTAACAAGAACAACAGGGCCTCAATGTAATGCAGAGGCGATGGACACGTGTTCCTACACTACTGTTTGTAAAGATTAATTACTACCTTGCACTCAAGGCATTAAAAGGAGCTTCAAATGAGCACTTCAACATTTTGATCAACTCAGACTTTTTCCTATTTGCATTTTGGCAGTTGGACAGTAAGAGATCATGGTTCAGCTTCTCTTTTATTGATTGATTTAAAGTGAAAGAGACAAAAGGATTTTGATCTTAACCCGTTGACATTTTTGGTTTTTAGTGATACATTCGAAAAACTGTTGAATTGATGAAATTTGGTACTCTCATTCAGGGTCAAGATGATGAATCCTGCCGAAGTTTTTGATCTGAAATTTGGCACTCAGATTTGTAATTGCTCTGGCAATCACATGACTTTTCACCCTGTATCATCATCACATCAAATGTTTTGGTATATGACCAAATACCAGCAAAGCTAATTAAGTTCCCGTCAGTGTCAGCTGTACTTTGTATAATTTGCAAATATTAGCAGGCTATCATGCTAACCTGTGTTGGACCTCACCACATGGTCCTAACAGTACAGAGGCCTGCATGTAAAACAATAAGCAGTATTTCTATCTGGAACAAAAAAAACACTGATACACTGATAAATTGAAATAATTTCACCAAGATTTATATTTAAATAGATTTATTATATATTAAAAGGGTTAGGGTATAAGCAGCCTGTTTTTGAAACGCGTCCTGTAATGTCTGTGTTACCATCACCACCATCATTTCCCAGGATCTGAAGTGGGAGCTGAACATCAGCTCTCTCATCAGAAAAGCCCAGCAGTGGATGTACTTTCTGCAGCAGTTGAAGAAATTCAGCCTGCCAAAGACGATGATGGTGCACTTCTTCACTGCCGTCATAGAGTCCATCCTCAATTCCTCCATCACCATCTGGTATGCTGCTGCCACTGCCAGGGATAAGGGCAGTCTGCAGCGTATCATTCGCTCTGCTGATAGGTGATCGGCTGCAATCTGCCACCCCACCAGGGCCTGCCTGCATCAAGGACCCCAAGACAGGCAAGTAAGATTGTTGTCGACCCCTCCCATCCCGGACACAAACTTTTTGAGACTCTCCCCTCTGGCAGGAGGCTGTGGTCCATCAGGACCAAAACCTCTTGCCATAAGAACAGTTTCTTCCCATCTGCAATTAGCCTCATTAACAACACCAGCGACCCCCACTGACACTGACCCCCCTCCCTCCCCCTTCACTAACATTACATTAATTTAAGTTTTAGTCACAGATGCTCTTATTTTGCTGATTGCAATATCACTATCTACTGCGACCTTGCACAATCCAGGTCAAACTTTTTGCACTATGGGATAAATCTGGACAGTCTTCACCTACTTTAAAATCAGTCACACTCTATTTATATTTATATTCACACTCTATTTATATTTAGGGCCCGAGCAGTGAAACTGCGAGGACCCTATTGTTTTTGTAATGATTATTATTATTATTATTAGGGCCCGAGCAGGAAACCTGCGAGGTCCCTATTGTAATCGTAGTGATTATTAGGGCCCGAGCAGTGAAACTGCGAGGACCCTATTGTTTTTGTAATGATTATTATTATTTTATTTTTTCTGCCAAAATGATCGCATTTTTCACTGCCTGAACGTGTATGAAAACGCGATTTTATTTGGCAAACACATTAGGCCTGGCGAAAAATTTTATAATCTGTTGTCGTTGTGAATTTTCAGCACTAGGTGGCGCTATAATCAAGGAAAGTGCGTTTTGGCTAATAACTCCCACATACTTTGTCGCACGTTCAAAAACCTTATATCCACGCGTTCAGTGAATCTTGCTGAATCTCCTGATATAGGCCACGCCCATTTCCGCCTACCGTTTTTTTTCGCTAGCTCGCGAAATGTCGCAAACCTACTTTTTCGAACTCCTCCCGGGCAATTTCACCAATGTGCATGAAACTTTGCACACAGCATCTGTGGACACTCCTGACAAAAAGTTATTAAAAGAATTTTAATATTCCAAACAATACTCAAGTTATTAAATACCAACTTCCTGTGGATTCGGGTCACAACAGGAAGTGTTGCATATCTCCACATTGGTGTGTCCGAATGACGTAAAACTCAGGATACTACTTCCCCATGAGCCCCTAAGGCTCTGTGTCAAATGTTGGCCCATGACCACTAGGTGGCGCTATTTAAATTGAAGTATTTTATATCTCGACATCGGTTGGTCGGATTAACACAAAACTTGGTCCACTGATTGCCAATGGCCTCCTGAGGACAGCTGAGAAAGGGGTTACCGATCTGACACTAGGTGGCGCTCTGGTGGCAGTTTCTTTTTAGATTTGGCACTGTGCCCACACCATAACACTTATGGATAAGAAATTCATAGGGGTGGTATAGACTGGCCCCTGTAACTCACACACCAAAAATGACCAGCAGGTGGCGCTATTATCAAGAAAAAAAGTTTTTTGCTAATTACTCCCACATAATATGGTGCACATCGTTAAACATTATATCTACGTGTTCCCTGAATACAGCCGAACAGTGTGATGTAGGCCACGCCCACGTTCGCACTGAATTTCCATTTGCTAATTCGCCAAATGTCGCAAACCTACTTTTTCGAACTCCTCCCAGGCAATTTTTCCAATTTGCACCAAACTTTGCACGCAGCATCTCTGGACCCTCCTGACAAAAAGTTATTAAAAGAAATGTGCTAGTCCACAGAACGCCCAAAATATAAAACAACAATTTCCTGCGCATTGTGGTCAAACAGACATTCTTGTGTATATTGATGAAATACAGTCCGATCAACACAAAACTTTTGGCAATTGTGTTCCATGGCACGATGAGCATTTCTACAAAATTTCGTGCAAATCGACCAATAGGTTGCGCTTTTATTGCTAAATGACGAAATGACAGCTTCACTGCCTTCACTTTCATTTCCTCAATGGAAGTTGTTGCAAGTACAAGCCCCGACAGCAGCATGTCACGACAGCAGCATGTAACGACGGCAGCATGTAACGACGGCAGCATGCGACGACGGCAGCACGCCCCGACCCGCGTGGACTGCGAGGGCCCGTTCATCGCTGCTTGCAGCTTTAATTATTCTTTGTTATTTGTTTTTCTTTGTCCAAAATGATCGCATTTTTCACTGCCTGAACATACCCCAAAACTCACCAAACTTGGAATATATGTCACACCTGGCGAAAAATTTTATAATCTGTTGTCGTTGTGAATTTCCACCACTAGGTGGCGCTATTATTAAGGAAAGTGCGTTTTGGCTAATAACTCCCACATACTTTGTCACACATTCAAAAACCTTATATCCACGCGTTCAGTGAATTGTGCTGAATCTCCTGATATAGGCCACGCCCATTTCCGCCTACCGTTTTTTTTCGCTAGCTTGCGAAATGTCGAAAACCTACTTTTTCGAACTCCTCCCAGGCAATTTCACCGATTTGCACCAAACTTTGCACACAGCATCTGTGGATCCTTTTGACAAAAAGTTATTAAAAGAATTTTGATACGCCAAAGAATACTCAAGTTATTAAATAACAACTTCCTGTGGATTCGGGTCACAACAGGAAGTGTTGCATATCTCCATATTGGTGTGTCCAAATGACGTGAAACTCAGGATACTACTTCCCCATGAGCCCCTAAGGCTCTGTGCAAAATTTTGGCAGATGACCAGTAGGTGGCGCTCTTTAAATTGAAGTATTTTATATCTCAACATCGGTTGGTCGGATGAACACAAAACTTGGTACACTCATTGCCACTGCCCTCCTGAGGAACGCTGACAAAGGTGTTACCGATCTGACACTAGGTGGCGCTCTGGTGGCAGTTTCATTTTATATTTGCCACTGTGCCCACACCATAACACTTATGGATCTGAAATTCATAGGGGTGGTATAGACTGGCCCCTGTAACTCACACACCAAAAATGACCAGCAGGTGGCGCTATTATCAAGAAAAAACGTTTTTTGCTAATTACTCCTACATAATATGGTGCACATTGTTAAACATTATATCTATATGTTCCCTGAATACAGCCGAACCGTGTGATGTAGGCCACGCCCACGTTCGCACTGAATTTCCATTCGCAAATTCGCCAAATGTCGCAAACCTACTTTTTCGAACTCCTCCCAGGCAATTTCTCCGATTTGCACCAAACTTTGCACACAGCATCTGTGGACCCTCCTGACAAAAAGTTATTAAAAGAAATGTGCTAGTCCACAGAACGCCCAGAATATAAAACAACAATTTCCTGCACATTGTGGTCAAACAGACATTCTTGTGTATCTTGATGAAATACAGTCCGATTAACACAAAACTTTTGGTAATTGTGTTTCATGACACGATGAGCATTTCTACAAAATTTCGTGCAAATCGACCAATAGGTGGCGCTTTTATTGCTAAATGACAAAACAGCAGCTTCACTGCCTTCAGTTTTGTTTCCTCTACGCAAGTTGTTGCATGAACAAGCCTCGACAGCAGCATGTAACGACAGCAGCACGCCCCGACGGCAGCATGCCCCGACAGCAGCACGCCCCGACGCGCGTGGACTGCGAGGGCCCGTTCATCGCTGCTTGCAGCTTTAATTATTAGGGCCCGAGCAGTGAAACTGCGAGGACCCTATTGTTTTTGTAATGATTATTAGGGCCCGAGCAGTGAAACTGCGAGGACCCTATTGTAATTGTAATGATTATTATTTTTTTTCTTCTGCCAAAATGATCGCATTTTTCACTGCCTGAACATACCCCAAAACTCATCAAACTTGGAATATAGATCAGACCTGGCGAAAAATTTTATAATCTGTTGTCATTGTGAATTTTCAGCACTAGGTGGCGCTATAATCAAGGAAAGTGCGTTTTGGCTAATAACTCCCACATACTTTGTCGCACGTTCAAAAACCTTATATCCACGCGTTCAGTGAATCATGCTGAATCTCCTGATATAGGCCACGCCCATTTCCGCCTACCGTTTTTTTTTGCTAGCGCGCGAAATGTCGAAAACCTACTTTTTCGAACTCCTCCCAGGCAATTTCACCGATTTGCACCAAACTTTGCACACAGCATCTGTGGACGCTCCTGACAAAAAGTTATTAAAAGAATTTTGATACGCCAAAGAATACTCAAGTTATTAAATAACAACTTCCTGTGGATTTGGGTCACAACAGGAAGTGTTGCATATCTCCAAATTGGTGTGTCTGAATGACGTCAAACTCAGGATCCTACTTCCGCATGAGGCCCTAAGGCTCTGTGCAAAATCTTGTCCCATGACAACTAGGTGGCGCTCTTTTAATTGAAGTATTTTATATCTCGACATCGGTTGGTCGGATTAACACGAAACTTGGTACAGTCATTGCCAATGCCCTCCTGAGGACAGCTGACAAAGGGGTTACCGATCTGACACTAGGTGGCGCTCTGGTGGCAGTTTCATTTTAGATTTGGCACTGTGCCCACACCATAACACTTATGGATATGAAATTCATAGGGGTGGTATAGACCGGCCCCTGTAACTCACACACCAAAAATGACCAGCAGGTGGCGCTATTATCAAGAAAAAAGGTTTTTTGCTAATTACTCCCACATAATATGGTGCACATTGTTAAACATTATATCTATATGTTCCCTGAATACAGCCGAACCGTGTGATGTAGGCCACGCCCACGTTCGCACTGAATTTCCATTCGCAAATTCGCCAAATGTCGCAAACCTACTTTTTCGAACTCCTCCCAGGCAATTTCTCCGATTTGCACCAAACTTTGCACGCAGCATCTGTGGACCCTCCTGACAAAAAGTTATTAAAAGAAATGTGCTAGTCCACAGAATGCCCAAATTATAAAACAACAATTTCCTGCACATTGTGGTCAAACAGACATTCTTGTGTATCTTGATGAAATACAGTCCGATTAACACAAAACTTTTCCCAGTTGTGTTCCATGACACGATGAGCATTTCTACAAAATTTCGTGCAAATCGACCAATAGGTGGCGCTTTTATTGCTAAATGACAAAACAGCAGCTTCACTGCCTTCAGTTTTGTTTCCTCTACGCAAGTTGTTGCATGAACAAGCCTCAACAGCAGCAAGCCCACACAGCAGCATGTAACGACAGCAGCATGCCCCGACAGCAGCATGTCCCGACAGCAGCACGCCCCGACGCGCGTGGACTGCGAGGGCCCGTTCATCGCTGCTTGCAGCTTTAATTATTATTATTATTATTATTATTATTTTTCTTTGTCCGTAATGATCGCATTTTTCACTGCCTGAACATACCCCAAAAGTCACCAAACTTGGAATATAGATCAGACCTGGCGAAAAATTTTATAATCTGTTGTCGTTGTGGACTTTCACCACTAGGTGGCGCTATAATCAAGAAAAGTGTGTTTTGGCTCATAACTCCCACATACTTTGTCGCACATTCAAAAACCTTACATCCACGCGTTCAGTGAATTGTGCTGAATCTCCTGATATAGGCCACGCCCATTTCTGCCCACCATTTTTTTTCGCTAGCTCGCCAAATGTCGTAAACCTACTTTTTCGAACTCCTCCCAGGCAATTTCACCAATTAGCACCAAACTTTGCACACAGCATCTGTGGAGTCTTCTGACAAAAAGTTATTAAAAGAATTTAGAAATGCCAAAGAATACTCAAGTTATTAAATAACAACTTCCTGCAGATTTCGTTCCAAACAGGAAGTGTTGCATATCTCCACATTGGTTTGTCCAAATGACGTGAAACTCAAGATACTACTTCCCCATGAGCCCCTAAGGCTCTGTGCTAAATCTTGGCCCATCACCACTAGGTGGCGCTATTTAAATAGAAGTATTTTATATCTCGACATTGGTTGGTCGGATTGAGACAAAACTTGGTACACTGATTGCCAATGGCCTCCTGAGGACAGCTGACAAAGGTGTTACCGATCTGACACTAGGTGGCGCTCTGGTGGCAGTTTCATTTTATAATTGGCACTGTGCCCACACCATAACACTTATGGACATGAAACTGATTGGGGTGGTATAGACTGGCATCTGTAACTCACACACCAAAAATCACCAGCAGGTGGCGCTATTATCAACACAAAACCATTTTTGGCTATCAGTTAAGACATGCGCGCACAATAACGGGGCAATGGGTCCGGGTAAGGAGCACGCCCCGACAGCAGCACGCCCCGACCCGCGTGGACTGCGAGGGCCCGTTCATCGCTGCTTGCAGCTTTAATTAGGGCCCGAGCAGTGAAACTGCGAGGACCCTATTGTAATTGTAATGATTATTATTTGTTTTTTTTTTTTTTTTTTTTTTCCTGCCAAAATGATCGCATTTTTCACTGCCTGAACATACCCCAAAACTCATCAAACTTGGAATATATATCATACCTGGCGAAAAATTTTATAATCTGTTGTCATTGTGAATTTTCAGCACTAGGTGGCGCTATAATCAAGGAAAGTGTGTTTTGGCTAATAACTCCCACATACTTTGTCGCACATTCAAAAACCTTATATCCACGCATTCAGTGAATCTTGCTGAATCTCCTGATATAGGCCACGCCCATTTCCGCCTACCGTTTTTTTTCGCTAGCTCGCAAAATGTCGCAAACCTACTTTTTCGAACTCCTCCCGGGCAATTTCACCGATTTGCACGAAACTTTGCACACAGCATCTGTGGACGCTCCTGACAAAAAGTTATTAAAAGAATTTTGATATTCCAAAGAATACTCAAGTTATTAAATAACAACTTCCTGTGGATTTGGGTCACAACAGGAAGTGCTGCATATCTCCACATTGGTGTGTCCGAATGACGTGAAACTCAGGATACTACTTCCCCATGAGCCCCTAAGGCTCTGTGCCAAATGTTGGCCCATGACCACTAGGTGGCGCTATTTAAATTGAAGTATTTTATATCTCGACATTGGTTGCTCGGATTAACACAAAACTTGGTAAACTCATTGCCAATGTCCTCCTGAGGTTAACTGATGAAGGTGTTACCGATCTGACACTAGGTGGCGCTCTGGTGGCAGTTTCATTTTATAATTGGCACTGTGCCCACACCATAACACTTATGGATATGAAACTGATTGGGGTGGTATAGACTGGGATCTGTAACTCACACACCAAAAATCACCAGCAGGTGGCGCTATTATCAAGAAAAAATGTTTTTTGCTAATTACTCCCACATAATATGGTGCACATCGTTAAACATTATATCTATATGTTCCCTGAATACAGCCGAACCGTGTGATGTAGGCCACGCCCACGTTCGCACTGAATTTCCATTCGCAAATTCGCCAAATGTCGCAAACCTACTTTTTCGAACTCCTCCCAGGCAATTTTTCCAATTTGCACCAAACTTTGCACACAGCATCTGTGGACTCTCCTGACAAAAAGTTATTAAAAGAATTGTGATAGTTTAAAGCACGGCCAAAATATAAAACAACAATTTCCTGCACGTTGTGGTAAACCACACAGTCTTGCATATCTTGATGAAATACAGTCCGATTAACACAAAACTTTTTTGATTTGTCTTCCATGCCCACATGAGGGTTCGTGCCAAATTCGGTGCATATCCACCAATAGGTGGCGCTTTTATTGCTAAATGACGAAATGACAGCTTGACTGCCTTCACTTTCATTTCCTCAATGGAAGTTGTTGCATGTAGAAGCCCCGACAGCAGCATGTCACGACAGCAGCTTGCCCCAACGACAGCATGTCCCGACAGCAGCACGCCCGACAGCAGCACGCCCCGACCCGCGTGGACTGCGAGGGCCCGTTCATCGCTGCTTGCAGCTTTAATTATTATTATTTTTCTTTGTCCGTAATGATCGCATTTTTCACTGCCTGAACATACCCCAAAAGTCACCAAACTTGGAATATAGATCAGACCTGGCGAAAAATTTTATAATCTGTTGTCGTTGTGGACTTTCACCACTAGGTGGCGCTATAATCAAGAAAAGTGTGTTTTGGCTCATAACTCCCACATACTTTGTCGCACATTCAAAAACCTTACATCCACGCGTTCAGTGAATTGTGCTGAATCTCCTGATATAGGCCACGCCCATTTCTGCCCACCATTTTTTTTCGCTAGCTCGCCAAATGTCGTAAACCTACTTTTTCGAACTCCTCCCAGGCAATTTCACCAATTAGCACCAAACTTTGCACACAGCATCTGTGGAGTCTTCTGACAAAAAGTTATTAAAAGAATTTAGAAATGCCAAAGAATACTCAAGTTATTAAATAACAACTTCCTGCAGATTTCGTTCCAAACAGGAAGTGTTGCATATCTCCACATTGGTTTGTCCAAATGACGTGAAACTCAAGATACTACTTCCCCATGAGCCCCTAAGGCTCTGTGCTAAATCTTGGCCCATCACCACTAGGTGGCGCTATTTAAATAGAAGTATTTTATATCTCGACATTGGTTGGTCGGATTGAGACAAAACTTGGTACACTGATTGCCAATGGCCTCCTGAGGACAGCTGACAAAGGTGTTACCGATCTGACACTAGGTGGCGCTCTGGTGGCAGTTTCATTTTATAATTGGCACTGTGCCCACACCATAACACTTATGGACATGAAACTGATTGGGGTGGTATAGACTGGCATCTGTAACTCACACACCAAAAATCACCAGCAGGTGGCGCTATTATCAACACAAAACCATTTTTGGCTATCAGTTAAGACATGCGCGCACAATAACGGGGCAATGGGTCCGGGTAAGGAGCACGCCCCGACAGCAGCACGCCCCGACCCGCGTGGACTGCGAGGGCCCGTTCATCGCTGCTTGCAGCTTTAATTTTATATTTTTATTACATATTTTTAGTATTTTAAGTATTGTTTGTTGTTTTGCACCTATAGACCACAGCACATTCCTCGTATGTGTAAACTTCCTTGGCAATAAAAGCGATTTCTGATTCTTCTGATTCTGATTCTAATAACCAAACCTGCCCTACCATGGTACCTAACACCTGTTACCATGGGCCATCTGCTTGTTTGTTAAACAATATAAATACAGCTAAGCAAACAGACTAATGCTTCCATTTTAAGTGTATAGTCATCCTGTCAAGTGATTTATTAGCTGAATTTGGTGTTCTGAAATTCAGTACACACACACAGACACACACACACAGAAATACAGCACGTCCCCTTAACATGAATTTTAATCACGCCTGACTTTTCACCTAGTATCATCATCAGATCAAATGTTGTGGACTATAACCAAATACCAGCAAGCTAATGACATTCCCATCAGCCTCAGCTGTACTATGTATTTTTGAAAATATTAGCATGCTAACATACCAAACTAAAATGGTGAATATGGTTGACATTAAACCTGCTTAGCATCAAGATGCTAGCATTGGCAGTGTGACCATTTAAGCATACAACAGTTAGCATTCACCTCAAAGCACCACTATGCTAAAGCCTCTCAGAGCAGTGCATGCAAACAGCATGCAACAGGACTGTAGCATATGTCGATCTTACTCCAGGCAAACGGAAGAGTTGGCAGTGTAGGGTATATAAGCTGGAAATCTCAAATTGCTTAAAATTTAGATATAACTTGCCCGTAGCAAATGTCTACATGGGAGACCATGACCCAACTGAAAACCTGCTACACTCTTTATTCAGCTGGAGACCTCATGGAGCCCCCTCGGAGAGCCATGGTTGTCCCTCGGGAAACATGTTCACAGTGTTATCAGAACTCAGTTTGATATTCCACTGTGTAGTGTCATACAGTCAGGCTGGGTTAACTTCAGGTCTTCAGGTAGTTCTTCCCTGCCAAGTAGCTGCCATATAGAGGCAGCTACTGGCAGACACATTGAGAGACAACCATGCTGAGAAATCTTCCCATCCTAACTGCATTGAATATTAACTGTACACGTGCGTTGTACATAAGGACACAGTCATTTGTATGCTGGATTCCAAAATTGACTGCTTGTATGTAGACTAAATTGGGTTCAGCACTGTATAGACAGCTGTTATTAAGTATAGAAAATGAAATGTGTGAGGGACATTAAATGACATTGCTGCGGTTTGACGCAGTTCTGTAATCAATACTTTGGAACCTTTTTACAGTATAGGCTTCATTTTGCAGAATGGGAGGGACGGCGGGTGCATCCTTCATTCACTAGATCATTTGGGTCCTTATTAGGCTGACTGAATGGTTCACTTAGTGTTTGGTTTACATTACCTGTCTTCCTCTGGTTCTCTAGGTGTCTCCAGGATGATTACTGTGTGAGGGATTTCTCCACTTGTTACCATCTGGGTAGGAGGACTGGAGTATACGGCCATCTTACCGCCCAGCCGTCTGCAGCACACAGAATCACACAGCAAAGCGTGCATGAGCTGCTTTAACAGAAATGAACAGCAGCTGGAAGTCACACAATGTGAATAACTAGCATGTTAAATACAGAGGGTTGGCATGCTATCAGGCTTTACAAAACACAATGTAGGTAAATATTAAGTCTGAATGCTACAATGTTGCTTAACTGTAAATTCCCATTTTTAAATTCTACTTTACTTCACATTTATATTATTATTTATATACACATTTTTATGTCATGTTGTAGAACACATTTCATGTTTAAAAGGGGGAGAGTGGTTGAGGTAAATTTATTTGGTAACACTTTCTATGAAGGTCTAGTTTATAATGCATTAGGAGCACATGCATAAGACATTATAATGCATTTATAATGCTTCATACATGTCATTATAATGGTGTATAATCATGTATAAGAACTTATACCAAGGTTTATATATGGAGCTAAATCAGGGTCAAATGTTTTGTACTTGAAAAAGTAAAATTTGAAACTGAAATTTCAAGTTTTGATCTTGAATTTTGAAAAATACATCAATGTATTCAAAATAAAAATAAATGTACAAAAAGTTTTTTCAGGTTAAAAATAATTATGATCAACTCTGGTAATTCTTTTGAATAAATCATTTATTTTCATTTTTCACTTTCATATGTTTTGATATTTGGGATCCTATTTCTTTCAGTTGCATGTTTTATCTTTTCAGATTCAGATCTTAGTTTTTTTACAGTTTCAAATCTTTTCTTCAGTTTCAGATCTTTCTTTTTCAGTTTCAGATCTTGCTTTTTCAGTTTCAGACTTTTGACCCTGATCTAGCGTGGGGGGCGTGGCATCAGCTGAGAGGGGTGTGGCATCATGACAGACAGCTTAACCAAAAGGCTACAGACTTTCCCCTATCACGTTGCCTTCAGGGAACGTAGGATCTAAAACGATTCGGCTACGCCACATGATTGGCAGTGAAAAAACTGCTGTCAGTGACAAACTTCCATTTGCACACCATGCACGAATATCCTGCACGGCTAAAACTGTTTTAATTTCCAAGGCTGTTTAGATGTGAGATGTGGAAGCTGTTTTAGACAGTACTGAGGACCAATTGTAGTACAGGAGCGACAAAATCACGCCAGATTGTGCACAGACACCCACACTTTAAGTACTGAAATGTCCGACACATTTTCAGATGGAGTGAAAAAGCTTTCTTGGAAGCCACTTTTCAAACCAGCTCATTACTTTTTAAAAATCACACTGCAAAAACAAACAACAAATGGATAATTTACAAAAGAAATAACTTGTACACACTACTTACTTTCCTCTTGTGAGAGAATTTGCTTTCATCTAACATCACAAAGCAATGATGTCCACCAATCTTCAATTTCCCCTGGTGTCTCAGTTTGTCAATGGCTGTAATGCAGACCTTGAGAGATGGAAGTTCAATATTAGAGCTTGCTCAGTCAGGTAAATTGTTCCAAATGTTATGTTCTTCTCCAACAAAATATATTCTACTGCTTTAAAATAAATCTAGATCACTACTGCAGACCTTTTTGAGCTTCAGTCATATAGTAGTTTACTCTGTCACACGTGCATGTCAAATGTAAGTTGTGATCTCCAATTATGCACTATTCAAGAAATAATGTTGGGTAGCAAACAAGTGGAGACTCAAACGGGCAAAATAAATGGTCGGCAACTTGTTTTTCTGACACCACTTGAATGCAGCACACATATTATGTATAGAGGCAAAGTTATGACCTCAAAAACCTATGCACTATAGCTTACCCAGATCAGATGTCATTCATTACATATGCGTTATGGATATGGATATGTGCTACATGAATTAATAATGAATAATATCCTAGGAAGAAACAGCAGAGCACTCCTCATGCAGTTATCACCTGTGTGGGCTGCAGGTGAGCCTGCTCGACAGTGCCTCCTTTCATTCTTTTCTTTTTCATTAGCCCCCCATCCCGGACGGATGTGTCTCTAAATTACACACTGACCTGCAAAACTCAAACTTCATGGTGCACGCTATGGGGTGGCCCCACTCTTGGACAGTTTTTAATGAGAGGCAATGCTGCCCTGACATTTGCGCGCACACAACAATGTACAGTAGTAAGTTGTGCAAAACACCATCATCAGTTTAAGTATGCTGAATGGTCCCGTAAAAAACAATGAAAACCGGACATATTCACGAATTCATATCTCCCCCTTCCTCCTCCGAAGCTGTTGACAGGATGTGAAAAGTGGACATGTCTGAGCATAAAATTAACGTAGCAATGGCGTTTCTTACCATACATATCCATCAGCTTTGGAGACAACGTTTAGGTGCATGGGCCTCTTGCAGGTGAAGCAGAGCATGCAACGCTTTAGGATTCCTCTTCTTTGCATCCATACAACTATTTTTCTCCGGCTGCGTATCGTGTCCTCTTGTTGTATTAATCGACGAATTTCATCACTCAATAAATTTGCCATGTTGGCATCCTTCACCTGAAGAGCGGGCAGCGACGATCTCTCATGGATCCATGCAATCTCCCGCTTGCATCCAAAATTGCCTTCTGAGACTGCTGCGTTCACGCAAGTTGGAACGCTGGAAAAGGGAATTCCGAGTTGTTAAAAATAAATTGAATGGTTCTCCAACTTGTAATTCTTTAGTTTAAAGTCTTAAATTCTGCTGTCTTTTCAAAGTTACTTTTTGTTGACATTTCAACGTACATTTCATTTGTAATTATACATTATAATGGTTGCTTAGTTTATCTTACACTATGATTACAGCAATATGTGGAGGTTAATTGCTATTGTATTGACTAAATTAGTTAGCCTGTGTTGGCAGGTAACATTAGCTGAGAGGTTATGCAAGTGAACCGAAATCAAGCAATTGAATTTATTTACAGCATGAACGAAATTTATTGATTGTCAGAAGCCAGAATCTCCGAGTTCTGATTAGTCCTGAACGTAGCACAGGGGACCACGAAGACGACAGAGGAGAGACGCACTTGACTGTAGTTTTGAAATGAAAGGCGGTGGTTACGGTCTGCAAAAGGCAACGAAACCAAACTCAAGGTAATATTTTTCAACACAGACTGTAAAACATGAACAAAATGCATGTAGTTATTTTGGGGGGTTTTGGCCTAAGTTTTGTTGGCCAAGCTTAAACGTTAGCATCCAGGCCACATGGGTAACCTATTCAAGCTAATCCAGCCAACATGTTGAAAAAGCAAACTTTAGTGCATAGTGTCAATGTGGGAGCATTTTGCTGTAAAGTTTGAATCAAATTCAAACTAACAATAGCCAAAGCATAATCCTTCAAACGCTAACCCTCGGTTGATTATGTTTTATGAATAGCCATGTACACGAGAAGGGGAGCTGTGAATCCTCTGCCACCAAAAGACAACAGGGCTTCCACTCCTGCTGTGGAGGAAGAGAAATGGGTATGTATTGCCATTTTAGGTTGCTTCTTTTTCTGTAGATTGTCCAAAATGCATCATTAAATGTGGGCTTTGTTCATAATATTGAAGCGTGTAAGTTAGAGCTGAAACTTTGTAGTCATATTCAAACTAGGGATGGCTCGATACAACTTTTTCATGTCCGATACCAATATTGCAACTTAGAGTATCTGTCGATACCGATATCAATCCGATACCGTCTTTTCTCCTGTTCATGTTAATAATACATATCATTTGTATAGATGTACTTTGCTTAATATCGACATCTAAAAACACCATGTTCAAACTGTGCAACAAATATTCTGCTCCCCTAAAGAAAGAAATAAAATCCAGGGTTTCCCCCAGAAAACTTGTTAAGCCCGGTGGTAGGGTGGCCCACCAGCGGCCCACCGGTGCCCAAGCGTGTTTTTTTGTGTCAGGGGCCTGACCCTGACCATTGACTGATGGCAGGGCCCTATAGGTAACAGATTCATTAATGGAGTAGTAGAATTTAGAAGGAATGATTCCATAAGGCTTTAAGATCAATGTTAAAAGTTGACTGGAAATTTGAAAATATTATCATTATCATGTGTTATTAAAAGACATTTATATAACACCAGGTCTTACAGATTGCACTCTTGAAATGCTGTTCAACCAACCACAAAAATAAATAAATAATTAAAGCTGCAAGCAGCGATGAACGGGCCCTCGCAGTCCACGCGCGTCGGGCCGTGCTTCTTACCCGGCCCCATTGCCCAATTATTGTGCACGCATGTCTTAACTGTCCGTGTTTGGGTCGGCTGCTCCTACCGGTAGTAAATAATGTACGCTGAAGTTCGAAGAACTCCCTCCAATGTACATGAAGAACAAATAATGAGACAACTACACTGCATGACCCTACAGACTGTTAAACAGAGGTTTGTATCCATTAGGAAGGCAGCACTGCCATCTGTTGGAGAAAGCCTGAATTTACAATGAAAAGTGAAGGCAGTGAAGCCGTCCTTTTGTCATTTAGCAATAAAAGCGCCACCTATTGTCCGATTGGCACCAAATTTTGCAGAAGCCGTCACCGAGTGATGGAAGACAATGAGCAAAAGTTTTGTGGTAATGGGACTGTATTTCATCAAGATATGCAAGACTGTCTGTTTGACCACAATTTGCAGGAAATTGTTGTTTTATATTTTGGGCGTTCTTTAGACTATCACAATTCTTTTAATAACTTTTTGTCAGGAGGGTCCACAGATGCTGTGTGCAAAGTTTGGTGCAAATCGGAGAAATTGCCTGGGAGGAGTTCGAAAAAGTAGGTTTGCGACATTTTGCGAATTTGCGAATGGAATTCTAGCTTGAAAGTGGGCGGGGCCTACAGCACACAAATCAGCTATATGCAGGGAACACGTATATATGAGGTTTAACAATGTGCGGAATATTATGTGGGAGTTACTAGCCAAAAACGGTTTTGTGTTGATAATAGTGCCACCTGCTGGTCATTTTTGGTGTGTGAGTTACAGGGGCCAGTCTATACCACCCCTATGAATTTCATATCCATAAGTGTTATGGTGTGGGCACAGTGCCAAATATTAAATGAAACTGCCACCAGAGCGCCACCTAGTGTCGGATCGGTAACACCTTCATCAGCTGTCCTCAGAATGGCATTGGCAATGAGTGTACCAAGTTTTGTGTTAATCCGACCAACCGATGTGGAGATATAAAATACTTACATTTAAAGAGCGCCACCCGCCAGGAGTCATCCGCCAAAATTTTGCACAGAGCCTTAGGGGCTCATGGGGAAGTAGTATACTGAGTTTCTTGTCATTTGGAGACAGCATTGTGGAGATATACAACACTTCCTGTTTGGAATGAAATCTGCAGGAAGTTGTTATTTAATAAGTTGAGTATTCTTGGGCGTATCAAAATTCTTTTAATAACTTTTTGTCAGAATGGTCCCCAGATAGTGTGTGCAAAGTTTGGTGCAAATCGGTGAAATTGCCTGGGAGGAGTTCGAAAAAGTAGGTTTGCGACATTTCGCGAATTTTTGAAAAAAAATGGTAGGCGGAAATGGGCGTGGCCTATATCAGGAGATTCAGCACAATTCACTGAAGGCGTGGATATAAGGTTTTTGAATGTGCGACAAAGTATGTGGGAGTTATTGGCCAAAACGCACTTTCCTTGACTATAGCGCCACCTAGCGGTGAAAATTCACAACGACAACAGATTATAAAATTTTTCGCCAGGTCTGATCTATATTCCAAGTTTGGTGACTTTTGGGGTATGTTCAGGCAGTGAAAAATGCGATCATTTGCGACAAAAAAAAACAAATAACAAAAAATAAATTAAAGCTGCAAGCAGCGATGAACGGGCCCTCGCAGTCCACGCGGGTCGGGGCGTGCTGCTGTCGGGGCGTGCTCCTTACCCGGACCCATTGCCCCGTTATTGTGCGCGCATGTCTTAACTGATAGCCAAAAATGGTTTTGTGTTGATAATAGCGCCACCTGCTGGTGATTTTTGGTGTGTGAGTTACAGATGCCAGTCTATACCACCCCAATCAGTTTCATGTCCATAAGTGTTATGGTGTGGGCACAGTGCCAATTATAAAATGAAACTGCCACCAGAGCGCCACCTAGTGTCAGATCGGTAACACCTTTGTCAGCTGTCCTCAGGAGGCCATTGGCAATCAGTGTACCAAGTTTTGTCTCAATCCGACCAACCAATGTCGAGATATAAAATACTTCTATTTAAATAGCGCCACCTAGTGGTGATGGGCCAAGATTTAGCACAGAGCCTTAGGGGCTCATGGGGAAGTAGTATCTTGAGTTTCACGTCATTTGGACAAACCAATGTGGAGATATGCAACACTTCCTGTTTGGAACGAAATCTGCAGGAAGTTGTTATTTAATAACTTGAGTATTCTTTGGCATTTCTAAATTCTTTTAATAACTTTTTGTCAGAAGACTCCACAGATGCTGTGTGCAAAGTTTGGTGCTAATTGGTGAAATTGCCTGGGAGGAGTTCGAAAAAGTAGGTTTACGACATTTGGCGAGCTAGCGAAAAAAAATGGTGGGCAGAAATGGGCGTGGCCTATATCAGGAGATTCAGCACAATTCACTGAACGCGTGGATGTAAGGTTTTTGAATGTGCGACAAAGTATGTGGGAGTTATGAGCCAAAACACACTTTTCTTGATTATAGCGCCACCTAGTGGTGAAAGTCCACAACGACAACAGATTATAAAATTTTTCGCCAGGTCTGATCTATATTCCAAGTTTGGTGACTTTTGGGGTATGTTCAGGCAGTGAAAAATGCGATCATTACGGACAAAGAAAAATAATAATAATAATAATAATAATTAAAGCTGCAAGCAGCGATGAACGGGCCCTCGCAGTCCACGCGGGTCGGGGCGTGCTGCTGTCGGGGCGTGCTCCTTACCCGGACCCATTGCCCCGTTATTGTGCGCGCATGTCTTAACTGATAGCCAAAAATGGTTTTGTGTTGATAATAGCGCCACCTGCTGGTGATTTTTGGTGTGTGAGTTACAGATGCCAGTCTATACCACCCCAATCAGTTTCATGTCCATAAGTGTTATGGTGTGGGCACAGTGCCAATTATAAAATGAAACTGCCACCAGAGCGCCACCTAGTGTCAGATCGGTAACACCTTTGTCAGCTGTCCTCAGGAGGCCATTGGCAATCAGTGTACCAAGTTTTGTCTCAATCCGACCAACCAATGTCGAGATATAAAATACTTCTATTTAAATAGCGCCACCTAGTGGTGATGGGCCAAGATTTAGCACAGAGCCTTAGGGGCTCATGGGGAAGTAGTATCTTGAGTTTCACGTCATTTGGACAAACCAATGTGGAGATATGCAACACTTCCTGTTTGGAACGAAATCTGCAGGAAGTTGTTATTTAATAACTTGAGTATTCTTTGGCATTTCTAAATTCTTTTAATAACTTTTTGTCAGAAGACTCCACAGATGCTGTGTGCAAAGTTTGGTGCTAATTGGTGAAATTGCCTGGGAGGAGTTCGAAAAAGTAGGTTTACGACATTTGGCGAGCTAGCGAAAAAAAATGGTGGGCAGAAATGGGCGTGGCCTATATCAGGAGATTCAGCACAATTCACTGAACGCGTGGATGTAAGGTTTTTGAATGTGCGACAAAGTATGTGGGAGTTATGAGCCAAAACACACTTTTCTTGATTATAGCGCCACCTAGTGGTGAAAGTCCACAACGACAACAGATTATAAAATTTTTCGCCAGGTCTGATCTATATTCCAAGTTTGGTGACTTTTGGGGTATGTTCAGGCAGTGAAAAATGCGATCATTACGGACAAAGAAAAATAATAATAATAATAATAATAATAATAATCATTACAAAAACAATAGGGTCCTCGCAGTTTCACTGCTCGGGCCCTAATAATAATCATTACAAAAACAATAGGGTCCTCGCAGTTTCACTGCTCGGGCCCTAATAATCATTCGAAAAACAATAGGGACCTCGCAGGTTCCCTGCTCGGGCCCTAATAAAAATACTATTTAGATAAATAATATCAACTGTCTGCACTAAAAACTAAAAAACACCTGCCTGGTGTCTCCAGAAATTTTTATTTTTTTCCTCAGAGATTTTTACAATCTGGAGTCACGTAAACATGACCATGCGTCTTTTTCCGGTCAGTCGTCATGGAAACGTGACAATCATGGATCTACCAAAGATACTCTGTAATCTACTGTTTGGACCAGAGAAAACAAACGTGTGTAAATGCGAACCGTACGAGCTGAAAAATGAAACACTGGGTCATTTTCAAATCTGGTGAAAGCACCTCGGCTCACAGAAATCCAGAGCTCTGACGCTGCAGGGGACGACGTGCTAACAGCTAGCAGCTGGCTGAGCCCCTACAGCCGTGGCTCAGCTACATTAACGGCTACGAGGTCGACGTCGACTTGGTGCGTTCCTCTCGGTCAGCTGGTGAAGCAGTGGTCTGATGAGCATGATGTCCGTGACATGTCCCGTTATGCGCGACGAAGTTGTGACGTTGTCAGGTGATGAAAAAGACACCTGATCACGTGTTGATTGAGCGCAAAAACTGATTTAAAAAAAATAAATAAACGATGCTTAGCCTGGTGGGGGGGGCAAGTAAGACCTGGCGGCCCGCCAGGCTTATAATACACTGGGGGAAACCCTGCTTGTGCGCAAAGTAATTCCACACAGCTGACATGATAAAATCGCTAGGCTGTCACTCACGACGTTCTGTTTACACATGCTGCAGCGGCTGCATCTCTGTTTAAGGCACGCCGCGCAACAGCACGTCGCATGTCGCGCAACTGCTGTTGGTGAGGCGATAGTGTCTTACGGCATGTCGCGGAAAGTCAAGTTGAGCATTTGGGTTTAGGTATCGCATCGGATGGGCTATAGTTGTTTTTTTCGATGGTCGATCCTGAAATTTTGACCAATATAGGACCGATACCGATCCTGAGTATCGTATCGAGCCACCCCTAATTCAAACCATTTAATACATTCGAAAATTTAAAGTTAGATGATACCTGGTTGAGTCATATCCAGCATAGGCCTAATTAAGGTTATAGATTGTGTTTCAAACTTGGCATAGCATCCCTGTCATAGCTTTTAGCTAAAATAATTTAATTTAATATTTACAAAAATAATTTTTTGTTTTCTTTTTTGTGATCTTTGCTAATGTGTTGTGTGCAGCTCCTACAATCAAGCATGAGCTGGCCATGATCAAACTTCAGTTGGAGGCAGAGAGAGAGCACGGGAGACTCCGAGAAGAAACCATAGAAATGCTGAAGTCAGATAAAGATTACCTTCAGCGTGAACTGACCAGCAAGGCTGAATTAATGAGGGAACTAGTCAAATCTGGGAACAGATCAGTGGAGCCATCATCTAGTTCAGGTGATCAATTATATGCCAGGTTGTGTTGCTCTTGGGTTATTACATGAATTTTCACACATTTGAATTTTGACATCCACCATCTTGGATTGTTCTACAATGTTTGTTATAACACAAGAAGAAGAAAAAATATGAATATGAATGAATATTAATGTTTTAGAACTGTGTGTGTGTGTGTGTGTGTGTGTGTGTGTGTGTGTGTTTGATTTAGTGCAGCAGAGTCTTCCAAGATTCAAAGTCAGGTGAAAAGAGTTTTCATCTCTGATGAAGAATTGGAAGTTGCTTCGACCTTAGCCATTGACTCGCCATTGTCTGATTCGTCCTTGGAAGATGACTCCAAGAAGAAGAAAAAGCTAAAGAAGAGATCCCCAAAGTTGAGTGGAAGCCCCAAACCAGAAACCAGTCGTGTTCGAGATAAGATTGTTTTATATATCAGTAATGAGTGAAATTGACTGTTTTAACTGTGTTTTTTAACTGCTTGCATAAATAACCATTAAATATAAACCATGAACTAATAATAATGAATAAAAAGATAGAACAGACTGTATTTTACCAAAAAGTGAATTATTTTTGACAGTATGTCATTATCTCTAAGACTTTTCGTGGTCCCCAAGAGAAAGCCAGTTCACAAACAAAATTAAGAGACTTTACTGATTCCAGAGGGGAAATTGTGTAATGTTACTGTGCTCTCATAAAATGATAGAGCAGGCAAAATTAGAACAAAAGACGTTAAGTATATATACAACATTATGTACTCTCCTTTCATATACTGCACATACCAGTTAATGCATTCTCTTTACAATGACAGATGAACTTTTTTTTCTTTCAGTGAAAAACTGCAGAGACATCATGAAAAGGTACAAGGCAGTGCTGAATAGCTACAGTGTCCATGAAATCTGTCTTTGAAGAAGTCGTCGATTGTGTTGACCGCAACACAATCGCTAGAACGGCAGTCATCACAGAGCTCAGCCTCGCAGCCCCTGAAGCTTTCAGAGCTCTAGGCCAGTGGAATGAGAAGTTTGAAAAGCTCTCCACCTTTGTGGACAGATGTCGCGCAGCTATTACAGCTGAGATTAAAGAGTGCATAAGCGAAATGAAAGAGAATGGTACTTTGCTACTTATTGCACATTAAATGTGCAAAAAAGCTAGTCTGTTCCAAGTTTTAATTTGTTATGTTATAAATTGCATTCTTTAGTCTCTCAGGTGCAAGAATTTGAATTTGTGAGCTATGCAAGCTTTTTTTTTTATTTTCTACAGATTTCAATTGTATTGATATGTACGGAATAACATGCACCTTTTCTTTATATTTTGTTTTTGCAAAATAAAGTTGTTTTAAAGATCATTATGGTGTATAATTTTTAACTCACACTTTACTTACAGCCAGCAAAATACTGCTCCTAAGTGATTATAGTTGTGTTATAATATCATACAATTGCTAATAACTTTATAGTGTTGTCACTTTACTAAAAGCTCTTAAAGTCATCCTATAACATATTATTGATATTTATAAGGCATTACGCCCTTTCCGTAACTGAGCATTTAGTATCTGTTCTATTTGAGCAGTTCTATGTGTGTCTTTACTACTGGCTAGAGTAAGGATGGTTATAATGTGTTATGTGACCCAGGACTTCAGATTCTTCATTCAAACACTGTTGTCACTTTAGTATGTAGATATAAAACATTAATCAGAATCAGAATCAGAAATCCTTTATTTGTCCCGCAAATGGGGAAATTCCTTAGTCACAGCAGCCAAAGGACAGTATCACACTTAAACAATAATAAAAAGTAAAAAATAAACAATATAATAGAGATAAGAAATAGAATTAACTCGTATATACATAGTATTTACAATATGAACTTGGTATTTACAATATGACATAGTATTTATAATATGAACAGTGTAAGTATAAGCAGTTTGGTATTTTTATTTACAAACATTAAATAATAAATATGGGTATTAAAAAATTGTCCAATTAGTGCAAACCAGAAAGTGTGTGGATATGTGTAGAGTTTAGTATTGCACTCTACACATATCCACACACTTATAAGTGCTTAATTTATAAAACATTATGTCCACACTTGTAATACTTTATAAACCTGGGTATAAGTTCTTATACATGATTATACACTATTATAATGACATGTATGAAGCATTATAAATGCATTATAATGTCTTATGCATGTGCTCCTAATGCATTATAAACTAGACCTTCATAGAAAGTGTTACCATTTATTTTTCATCACCCATTGAATTGCCCATTTTTTACATTATTCAAACAATGGTGTAATGGTAATATACAGTGATGATGATGATATTATAATTATTTATTAAATTATTATGTGCCAGGCTATGAGTCATTGTGATTAACGCGTGTCAGAGTTGTACATCAGGGTGGCTTTGGCTCAGTAGATAGAATAGGTTGTCCAGTAATCAGAAGGTTGCTGGTCCGATTCCTCGGCTTCCCTGGCTGAATGTCAAAGTATCATTGATCGAGATACTGAACCCCAAATTGCTCAAGATGAGTAGGTTGGCACCTTGCATGACAGTCTCTGCCATCAATGTATGAATGTGTGTGTGAATAGGTGAATGTGACAGTTGTTATAAAGTGCTTTGAGTGGCCAGTAGACTGGAAAAGTGCTATAGAAATGCAAGTCCATTTACATGCACATGGTGTTTTGTTATGGCTGACATTGCAGCCCAGTTGCCAGGATAGGATGTTAGCAATTAAGGTTTCTGCAGACCATAGATACGTATAAGTTACATCCTGTAATTTTGAACAAATGTACTTTGCAAACATTTATTCTGGTGATTGGGTTGGATATTGCAGAATCAGTCATGAGTTAACACAGTACACAGTAACGCACAGGAATTCATCAATTAGAAGTTGGAGTCTTTACAAGAAAGATATTGTAGTATTGTGGCAATGATCATGAATAACTATCATGAATAACAGTTGTTTTTGTAACCCACTTGGCACAGGTAGCCAAGTTTAAAGGATGGATCTAAGTGTCTAGGTTCTAAGAGGAGACTGAAAGTAGAATAGAGCAGTAAAGTAAATGAAACACTTTTATTTCTTCCCACAATAACTCACACTAACAGCTGAACCGCTTAAATTCACTGTATTGTTTTCGGTTTCAATGTTTAACGGTTGTTTCACTTCTCACTGTATTCACCTTTAAGTTAACCAATAGCTTTAAATGTGTTATTTCACTTCAAAACGCTTTTTTATATTTGTAACGAGGACCTTTAACTTGGTACACAGCTGGGCATGAACAAAATTTACACACACATCTGGCCCAATTGCAAATTAAATTATCAATACCAAAACAAATATGGCAACACAATTATCCAAAGGTTTGCCATGAAATTTAGCTACAAGCTTATGTTCAACCTTGCATACGCAATGCACAAATAAATGTTGGGACCCAACCTAAATAAAAAACTAAAAAAATTGAGATCTCAATAAACAAAAAATGTACACTCGTTGTGTCAACAAGGTGAGTATGAATCAGTCTTTGGTTACTCAACCCAAGTTTGTGAATGTTTCAGTTCGTTTTGAGTCCTCTCAAATTTCCTACCACCCTTTATGAGAAAGACTGCATCCTGGTTACAGATGATGAAGGCTGTGAAGTGAGTAGAGGAGAGGAGGACTGAAAACGGTGGAGATGATGACTGACGATCCAGTGAGCAGTGATGAAGGGGAATGATGAGGTGGAAACCAGAAGGCAGCGGGATGAAGGCAGCTTGAGCAACTCAATCCAGTCTGTAGAACAGCTCAACAAAAAAACAGCCTGCACAAAATGTGCAGGGAAAATTAATAATTGTCCTTATCAAAAGTCCACTGTGTGTTGTCTCTTTCTTTCTTTTTTTTATCTCTGAGTTACACACAGTATCACACAATCCCTCATACTTCACATAATAACATTACACTCACATATGCTTTAACTTTGCATCATATGCTTAATAAAATAGCTCACAAGAATATATTTACACATCAACCACATAACATTAACCGTGTCTGCTAAGTTAGCTGGATTAGCTGACCAATAGGCCTATTTAGCATTTTTTCACAGTATTTAAACATTTTCAAATAACCACACCGTTCATAATATCACCATGAGCTTATCCCGACTGGTTTTTTTAACACAATTAATCCACAGTCTCAAGTTATAAACCTATTTCAAGTTATCAACCAGAATGCTAATTCACCGTGCTAGTTCAATGTGCTAATTCACCGTGTTTGCTAACAGCTAACTCACCGGGATATTCAAAAGCCACGTTGTTCAGACGGGTCAGCAACTCTGCGACGTCGGACGACTTCTCTTTCCACGGTCAAAAAACTCTTCTAACGTAGCCTTGCTACTTTCTACTTTAGAGACAAATAGTGAACTGTTGTCTCTTACTAATTACAGCTTTCTGCTGACACTGTTAATGCTGCATTCCAGTTACATGGGAGACCACTCGCCCGAGTTGCGAAGTGGGAAATCTCACAGCTGTCTCGCGACATTTCACCGAGGCACGCCCCCTTTTGGTCGGAATATCCACTGTCCGACTCGGTGCTCCTGCGAGTACACCGAGTTGAGCGAGGATAGACAAACGACTCGTCAAACAAAGATGGCTGCGCCCATAATTGATGTATTTTCTTTGTATTTGTACCAAGTTGGTCGTTTTAATGTCGATTTTAAATGCTCTTACACATTTGATTACATTGCTGCTTTAATCCGGTCACCAATTTATGCATTGCACGGTCTTGCTGTGCGTGCAATACAATGTAAAGTTTTGTTTTCGAGCTGGTTTGCTAAAGACGCTAATGTAGCTAACAATAACAATAACAATGACTAGCCTGCTACTACCCTGATGGCGTCCATGTTCTTCCGACTTGTCATGTAGCGAGACAAACGGGAACGCTATTTGTGCTACAAGCCAGGAAATGACGTCACGTTCTCGCGTAAGAGCAACTTGGGCGAGTGGTCTCCCATGTAACTGGAATGCAGCATAAGCTCAATTCTCCACGCTCGTGTCTCTTTTTTCCTTTGACTGTAAACACCCGTCAGTGACTACCGGTAATTCCCATCGCTCAGTCACACCACTAGGCGGCAGCGGCGAGCCACCAAACCTGAGAACATAGATATTCTGATACTAGAATGGCTGTTCAGACTGCCGGGCTACACTCTCCCCCTCTAAAACCGCATGAGTCCCTGCATGCGTGCACCTCAGTGAATATTTAAAGGGCTGATCTAGGACTGTGGAAGTAAAGCTTGTAAACTTTCAAAAAATGAACTAAGCGCAAGAATCAGCGGCTTTCCTAGCTCATCATAAGTAAATTTTTGGGGCGGACGTCTCTCTCTAGCAGAACGTCTGGGCTCATCAGGTTTACTTTCAGATAAAGCTACATGTCTTGGCTGAACATTATAACTCTGCTCTGACTCAGGTAAGTTATTTTTGTCCTGTGCCTGCCCTGCTGACTCTTGTGTCTGATTTTCAGATTGTGGAGGGGGGTTTAACATGTCAGTTTCAGGAATGTCTATGATGACATGATCAGATGATGTCACATCCGCCTCAATTTCTGGCTCAGGGGCATGGATTGGGAAGTCAGGTTGCACTTCCTCAGACAGGGTTTTAGGGACCTGAGGGGTGAATTCAATGGCCTGAGGGTTGAGAGCAGCCAGAGGTCGTCTAATGGTCTCATCTCCTGCAAGTTGCATGATGGGGGGTTTTGTTGTCACCTCTATGACCCTCTCTGCCCAATAACCATCCTCCTCATCACTCAGGTTCTCCTCTTGATCACTCTGATCCATTTCCTGATCTGCGGCTTCTCTGTTTCTCAGACTTTTCCTCCTTGACACTTTTGTCTCAGTTTCCTCTTCAGAAGCTGCATTGATGGGCAGGAATCCACAGGGAAGAAGGAGGTCGCGATGTAATGTGCGATGTGGACTGTTCCCTCTCAGGTTTGACCATATAGATGGGCCCTCCACTGATCCTTTTCACCATGACATGAATCGTTCTCTCCCATCTGTCTGCCAATTTGTGCTTTCCTCGAATGTTGACATTTCTGATTAGGACCCGGTCTCCTTCAACCAACTCAGCAGCTCTGACTTTAGCATCAAATTGTAGCTTGTTTCTCTCTCCAGACTTTTTAGAGTTTTCCACAGCCAGAGTGTAGCTCTCCTGGAGACGCTGTCGCAAGTTCTGAACATATTCTGAATGGGTTTTATGGGTCTCATTTGAATTGTTGATGCCCAGGATGAGATCAACTGGGAGGGTCAGCTGCCTGGCGAACATCAACTCATATGGTGAATACCCTGTTGTATCGTTTCTTGTACAATTGTACGCATGCACAAGGGGTTTGACGAAATCTCTCCAGTGTTGTTTGTCTTTTTCCTCTAGGGTTCCGAGCATGCTTAACAGGGTCCTGTTAAAGCGCTCAACAGGATTTCCCTGGGGGTGATACGGTGTAGTACGCACCTTTTCTGCTCCAATCAGCGAACACAGCTCTTTGATTGTGTGTGACTCAAAGTCCCTTCCCTGATCACTATGAAGGCGACTGGGGAAGCTGTAGTGAACAAGGAAATTCTCCCACAGAGCCTTGGTGACAGTCCTAGCCTTCTGATCCTTTGTTGGCACTGCCACCGCAAACTTTGTGAAATGGTCAGTGATGACCAAATTGTTCCTGGTGTCATGGCTGCCAGGTTCAAGGGACAGGTAGTCCATGCAGACCAATTCTAATGGGTAAGTTGTTCTGATGTTCACCAATGGTGCTGCTCTCTGTGGTTGGGCTTTCTTCCGGAAACATCTCTTGCAGGTCTGGCATTTCTTTTCATTCTCGGCCAAAAAAATCTGGCTCGAGCGAGACTTAACACATGCTCAGCTCCGAGATGACCAACTTCATCATGTAAGCCTTGCAGAGCTCTGTCTTTATGCTGCTCAGGCAACACAAGCTGATGGATCATGTCTCCTCGATCAAGGCACCGTCTTTAAAGGATTCCTTCCCTGAGCTCAAGCTTGTTCCACTCTCTGAGTAGCAACTTGACTTCAGGCTGCTCATCGCTCAGGGTTTTGAAGCTGGGCTTCTGTGCACTTTCAACCCATTTAATTACTTTCTTAATTGGTGGATCCTGACTCTGTGCTTTACGCCAACTTTCTCTTGTCATCCCAGGTAAGGTGGTTTGGCCTTGGCCAGCAAACAGATCTGGGACTGAGGAAGCATCTACTGCAAGAGACTCTGCAAGAACAGGGAGTTGTGAGGAAGCAGAATGATGTTGACATACTGCAGATATTACAGCAGCTGGGATCTCTCGTTTCTCCCCCTCTAAGATTCGCCTTGTCATTTAATTTATCCTCTCCTTCTCCTGCAGGAAATCCTCATCTTCCTGAGGTGCAGCCTGCGGCCGTCGGGACAGACCAATCCGCATCACCGTTAGCATTTCCTGCTCGATACTTGATGTTAAATCTGAAGGTTGAAAGGGCCGCCAACCAGCGATGTCCAGCGGCGTCGAGCTTAGCAGAGGTAAGGACATAGGTGAGCGGATTATTATCTGTCAGAACAGTGAAATCAGTGCCGTAGAGGAAATCATGGAACTTTTCACAGATTGCCCACTTTAAGGCTAGATACTCTAGCTTGTGAGTTGGGTAATTTCTCTCGCTCTTTGATAAGCCTCTGCTGGCGTAGGCTATTACGCGGAGCTTTTCATCTTGCTCCTGATAAAGAGCAGCTCCCAAACCCTCGCAGCAAGCATCTGTGTGTAATACATATGGGAGCTTGGGATCTGCGAAAGCAAGAACCGGAGCAGACGTTAGCTTGTCAATCAATGTTCTGAAAGCAGATTCACATTCAGGCGTCCACTCTGCATCGAAGGGGGCTTGAGGATTTACAAAGTTCTTGGGCCTGTCTCTTTTATAGATTTTGCCTCTCTTTTTGGGTGAATAGTACCCAACAGTGAGAGAGTTGAGGGGTTTGGCGATCTTAGAATAGCACTCCACAAAACGCCTATAATATCCCGAAAAGCCCAGGAAACGCATCAGCTCCTCTCTGTTCACAGGATGGGGCCAGTCTCTGAGAGCAGACATTTTGTCTGGGTCAGTTTGGACTCCTTGGGCATCTACCACGTGGCCAAAGTATTTTACAGATGACTTAAAAAACTGACACTTCTCGGGAGACAATTTCAGACCATAGTCTCTGAGACGATGTAGCACCTTCATGAGCCTCTCCTCATGCTCTTCAAGGGTCTCGGAAAAGACAATGAGGTCATCTAAAAATACAAGAACCTCGCTCAAATGCAGGTCTCCAACACACTTTTCCATAAGGCGTTGGAAGGTGCTGGGAGCGTTAGTCACACCTTGCGGCATACGATTGAACTCGTAGAAACCCAGGGGACATCTACCTCTGCCATCTCCACCTGGTAGTAACCAGACTTGAGGTCCATTACTGAGAACCACCTTGCTCCACTCATGGCTGAGAATATCTCCTCAATGTTGGGAAGGGCGTATGCATCTTTTATAGTGCGGGTGTTCAGCTTCCTAAAATCAATACAGAGTCTGATCTTCCCATTTTTTTTCTACACTACTACCACTGGTGATGCAAACGGACTCTCTTATTATTCCAGCATCCAAGAGCTCTCTGAGGTGCTGCTTTACAGCTTCCCTATCACTGGGGTGTATTGGCCTTGATCGCTCTTTGAAAGGTGTCTGGTCATGCAACCGAATATGGTGTTTCACACCAGTTGTGTGACCAAAGGAGAGCTCGTCAACTGCAAAGACCTCTGGGATGGAGTTCAGCTTGGCTGCAATACGTCGTTTCCACTCCTCAGGCATAGGTGCGTCATCAAGATTGAATGCAAGCTCCTCGCTTGGTGTCTGAGAATTGGCGGGCACAGACTGATGGGGGTTTAGGGGCTTTACACTCTGAGCAGCAGATACTTCGCCAATGACACACTTTGGAGGTAGGGTAATACTGTGATCTGTTGTATTTCTGAGAATAACAGGGATCTTGCTTGAAGCCTTACAGTTGATATTCATAAGTGCACACTCAAGAAACAACCCACCAGGAAGGGAAAAAGACTCAGGGGGTTCAAGAATGAAGGAGTTGTGTGGATTTCCTTTACCCACTCTGACGTCTCCAAAGACACACATCTTGTGCCTTGCTGGGACGGTGATGGGTTTTTTCCCATGCAACTTAACGGGACAAGTTTTGGTTTCATTTTCATGTAGTTGAGCAACATGATGGAGGAGTAATGCAAAACTGTCTGACCTCCTCAGGAATGTTGGCCTGTCATGATCTATGCCACATTGGTAGAGCTGCAGCAAAACATTTGTGCCAACCAACACTGGTATTCTGCTATTAAATTGGCACTCTGGGACAATGAGGGCTAGAGCAGTTAACTGCTCCTCCGTGCCAGTAACACTGCTAGGAAAAGTCAGGAGAACTTCGACATAGCCCTGATAGGGCACAGGCTGACCCCCGGCCCCTTCAACCTCGAGCAAATGACTGATGGGCTTAATGGGGAGGGAAGCCAGGTGTCTGGAATGGAAAGTCTCTGAAATAGTCATGACCTGAGATCCGGTATCAAGAATAGATTCACATTGTATGTCTCCCACGTGGACTGTAGAGACGCAGCGGGGGCCCACAAGCCAAAGAGGTAAGGTGTGATTGAGACCAGCACTTTCAGGGCTTTTGGCTCTTTCCTCCTCTTTAACATTATGGGTCATTGCTATGGGACTTAGCTGGTTGGTGTCCTCAGCTCCTGGTCGTCCCACAGCAGGAGCCTCTATAAGTTTAAAGATGCTCTGCGGGCTGCCTGCTGGGCCCAGAATCTGTCGCGTTTGTCTCGGAGCTCTTCATTCTTTTTCCGGACAAGGTCAGGGTTGGGGCTGTTAGTACAGTTTGCTGCTATGTGGCCAGTTTCCCCACATGTCGAATCAGGATTTGTGACATAGGCTGCTAAATTTTCACTTTGTAAGGGTGATTCTTTTCTTGTAGAGCTATTTGGCACCTCTTCATATGTGAGCTTAATTCTCTCTTTGTGTACAAGTTGTGCCACTTGTTTCCGGAGTTCAGCAACTTCCTTTTCAAGTTTAGAACTTGCATCATGCTTCTTAGGATTTGTGGTAGCAGGTTCCTCGTCGAATACTGGCATGCTCAAGACTGAGTGAACATGTGTTGCAGCCTCAGTGCTTCCCAGATGTTTTTTCATCCGGTCCATCTTGGCTGCACGCCGGTCCTCTTCTGTTCTCAAAAGCAACAATAGTTCAGGGAAAGAGGGGGGATTGGTTTTTCGATGCTCAAGTTGAAGGCCAATGATTAAGCTCTGGTCCCAGCACCCTCGACAGAATTGCCGTAGTAAATACTTGGTGGACTCTGTGACTGAAACTCCCCCCCTAGAGATGGCTTTGGTGAGAAGGGTTTGGAGACGGTTCAAGTAAACAGAGGGCTTCTCCCCAGCATTCTGGTTGGAGCCCAAGAAGGTTGCAAATAGCTCTTCACCATCCTCTACCACGCCAAATGCTGATTCAAGCTGAGTGAGGTAAGCCTCAGGGGTTGCATTTGTACCAAGCGGCTTGACAATATCAGCATCATCTTTTGAGAGTCAGACAATGAAGCATCATTACGGAGAAGGTCTACCTGAATGTGCCAGGCGTCATAATCAACGTCACCACTTGGCTTTGGTAGTCGCCCTGAGAAGGTTCTAACTCTGCTTTGGCTGTAGCTGGATGGTGTTGTGTCATTACGAATGAAATGTTCAACAATGACTTTCTGGACTTGAGGTGGATTTATTGTGCCCTCGTCAAAGAAAGTGGGACCTTTGGGAGCATTGGGGGGAAGAGTGCTGGCAACCAGATTGGGTGGGTTTGGCTCTGGTATGTCACCACTAGCTGTTGGGCCATGCTGATCTAAAGCCTGAAAGTGAGTATCAGGACTCTGTGGTGGGACAGAATCAGGCTGGACATGTTGCAAATCATGCATATCCCAAAAGCCAGCTTTACTTTTCCCTTGTTTCCCTTTTTACTTGTCTGAAAAATAGTTGGGGTGGAACCTATTTTAATCTACACCAATCTCCTGGGGGCTAGCTCGTCACTTTTGTAACCCACTTGGCACAGGTAGCCAAGTTTAAAGGATGGATCTAAGTGTCTAGGTTCTAAGAGGAGACTGAAAGTAGAATAGAGCAGTAAAGTAAATGAAACACTTTTATTTCTTCCCACAATAACTCACACTAACAGCTGAACCGCTTAAATTCACTGTATTGTTTTCGGTTTCAATGTTTAACGGTTGTTTCACTTCTCACTGTATTCACCTTTAAGTTAAACAATAGCTTTAAATGTGTTATTTCACTTCAAAACGCTTTTCTTATATTTGTAACGAGGACCTTTAACTTGGTACACAGCTGGGCATGAACAAAATTTACACACACATCTGGCCCAATTGCAATTTAAATTATCAATACCAAAACAAATATGGCAACACAATTATCCAAAGGTTTGCCATGAAATTAAGCTATAAGCTTATGTTCAACCTTGTATACGCAATGCACAAATAAATGTTGGGACCCAACCTAAATAAAAAACGAAAAAATTGAGATCTCAATAAACAAAAAATGTACACTCGTTGTGTCAACAAGGTGAGTATGAATCAGTCTTTGGTTACTCAACCCAAGTTTGTGAATGTTTCAGTTCGTTTTGAGTCCTCTCAAATTTCCTACCACCCTTTATGAGAAAGACTGCATCCTGGTTACAGATGATGAAAGCTGTGAAGTGAGTAGAGGAGAGGAGGACTGAAAACGGTGGAGATGATGACTGACGATCCAGTGAGCAGTGATGAAGGGGAATGATGAGGTGGAAACCAGAAGGCAGCGGGATGAAGGCAGCTTGAGCAACTCAATCCAGTCTGTAGAACAGCTCAACAAAAAAACCAGCCTGCACAAAATGTGCAGGGAAAATTAATAATTGTCCTTATCAAAAGTCCACTGTGTGTTGTCTCTTTCTTTCTTTTTTTTTTTATCTCTGAGTTACACACAGTATCACACAATCCCTCATACTTCACATAATAACATTACACTCACATATGCTTTAACTTTGCATCATATGCTTAATAAAATAGCTCACAAGAATATATTTACACATCAACCACATAACATTAACCGTGTCTGCTAAGTTAGCTGGATTAGCTGACCAATAGGCCTATTTAGCATTTTTTCACAGTATTTAAACATTTTCAAATAACCACACCGTTCATAATATCACCATGAGCTTATCCCGACTGGTTTTTTTAACACAATTAATCCACAGTCTCAAGTTATAAACCTATTTCAAGTTATCAACCAGAATGCTAATTCACCGTGCTAGTTCAATGTGCTAATTCACCGTGTTTGCTAACAGCTAACTCACCGGGATATTCAATAGCCACGTTGTTCAGACGGGTCAGCAACTCCGCGACGTCAGACGACTTCTCTTTCCACGGTCAAAAAACTCTTCTAACGTAGCCTTGCTACTTTCTACTTTAGAGACAAATAGTGAACTGTTGTCTCTTACTAATTACAGCTTTCTGCTGTAAAGCTCAACTCTCCACGCTCCTGTCTCTTTTTTTCTTTGACTGTAAACACCCGTCAGTGACTACCAGTAATTCCCATCGCTCAGTCCCACCACTAGGAGCCACCAAACCTGAGAACATAGATATTCTGATACTAGAATGGCTGTTCAGACTGCCGGGCTACATTTTCACCAAAAAAAGGATCTGTACCTCAGGTAAATCACATTTATTTGTCTACTTAAACTGGTATTGATAAAAACAGACTGAAAGGTGAGAATGTGTGCACCCCACACATTCAGACCAGAAGGACACATTTCCTGAGTGAGATCCAAGGATGATAAGTTAAGGTGGATATTAAAAAAGCAAGGTGAGAAATTAAATTTGGTAATAAAACAGTCTTTGCCAATAGGTTATAGGACCATTTCACTGACTGGGGTATTTTTTTTACATTTTCTTTGCAATATTCCAAGACATATTTTAACCCAACATGCCTTTCAATGGTGTATTAATTACATTTGAGTGATTACTTCTTCAAATCAATTTTCAAACGAAGACTATAAACTAAACCATGGGTCTTCAAGGTCTATAGGGACATCCACATCAATAACAATAGCTATAATGATGAGTATAATGGTAATGGACTTGCATTTCGCTTTTCCAGTCTACTGAACACTCGTCACATTCACCCATTCACACACACACATATTCATACACTGATGGCAGAGGCTGCCATGCCAGGTACCGACCTGCTCATCTGAAGCAGTTTGGGGTTAGCTTTCTTGCTCAAGGATACTTTGACATGCAGCAGGGGGAATCAAACCAGTGACCTTCCAATTACTGGACAACCCGCTCGACCTCCTGATCTACAGCTACCCCTATATAGTTTAGTTGCTTTTAACAAAGCATGATGGCTGCCTCCCTATCCTGCGTCTGTTTGTAGTGTAGAGTCAGGGTTTGAGTTTTTGGTTTAGTTATTTCCTGTTTTATTTTGTAGTTCTCTCCTCGTGTGTCATGTTTCACTTTTCACTACCTCCCTTCGTCTTTTGTCCTTTTTCCGCCTTTTACTCTGTTCACCTGTGTTTCATTTGTTAGTAAGTCCTTGTATATTTAAGCCTGTGTTTTTCTCTTACTCCTTGTTAGTTCATCTGTTGTTGGCATGCATCTCCTACATTCCTATTCCACGTCATTCCCGTGTCTCCTGTGTTCCTTGTGTTCATGGCTGTGTTCCAAGACTTTCTTTGGTTTGTACTTTTAGTTTTGGTATTTTTGTACTTCTTTAGTTCTCTAGTTTAGACATGCCTGCTTCTCATGTGCTGTTGCCAGTTTTTTAAGGCTTGGACTTTCTATTTTGGATTTATTTGACTTTGGTTTGCAGCTTTATTTTAATGAAGCACACTTTTTGTTTTTTACCCTGTCTGCCTCCTGAGTGTCTTTGCATTTGGGTCCTCACTATTAATACCAGCAACACGCATAGTATATAAGAAAGTATGTGAGCAACTACAGTCATGATGCAGTCAGTTGTCTATGGGAACGTGTGCTTAACAAGCAAGTAAATCTCCAGCCTAATGATAACGATGTGAGCATCTATACTGATGTTTTATAATGTTCTATAAATGGTGTGGCCAAAACACGTGCTGCACTCTCCTGCTGTGTTGCAGTTAGGGAAATGGATATTGATGACCTCTTGCTGATGTACGTTGCACAGAAAAAGTCAAACCAGAAGGATATTGGTTCATGAAATTCTTCAAAGATTAGGAGAATCCAACACTCTGTTACCAGAGTTGTCACTTGAAAACAAATTTTATTCATACTTGGTTATGAGTCAGCATCAATTGTACTGGCCATCTTCAAACTGCTTCAAACTTCTGAGAACCCATCAGCTTCAAAGACCATATGGCAGTGTGTCTCCAGTAAAGTGGTGTTTTTTATTTGTAATTTGCAGCCTAATATTATGTTGTATGAGCATTTAATAAGTTGTGAACATGACGACCTGTAAATTCAGATGTATTTTGATTGGTTTTCAGTGTTTCTATCATTCATCAAATCGCTCTGAAAGTGATCCCAATGATATTTTTACCACTGTCATTTTAGTTGTGGTGTGGATGCCACCATTTACTTAGAATTTACTTAGAGATAGAATGATGTTTAAAAGTTATCATTGCATGGGCAGCGCTTAACTCTGTGATTTCACTGCAGTGTATGTGTTATTTATATATTATATGAAATATTATTTATAGTAGAATGTTTGCTTGCAATATTGTTTTTGGAATGATTTCTTTCTTTTCTTTTGTATTTGTTTGTGTTTGCAATGCAATGCAAGAAAAATGTCATTAAAGTCTGACATTGTGTTTTTGCCAGGTTAATTATGTAATAATTAATTCAACCCTTCTAATATGAAAATGATTTAATACATTTGCAATGTTTATTGTTCCAATCTAATAATCAGAACTTGTTAATTATATTCAAGGAGCTTTCTCAACAAATACATTGTATTCTCTGCTTATTATGAACATGTACAGTTGTGAATCATTTAGAATTGCTATATACAATGAGCACTGTTCTTTCAACTTTCTCCACCCAGATTTATTCTCTCATTCCACTAATCAAAACCAGCAACCTTTAAGTCATAAGACTGCTTCTGTATCCCTGTTGAAAGAAAACAAAAATGCATGGAATATCCGCCACAGTCAACTTTAAATATCTTATTGGCTCTACTGTGAGCTGGAAGTACAATCTTTACTGTGTGTGGGTATTCAGGAACACTCGTCCTGCGGGGATTACTGATGCATGCTTCATGTTTGCCCATTCCACGAGGATGAATAGCGTTGCAGCAGAGTGAAGTGAATGGCACAGTCAACCTGAGGGATTGTGTTTGTTATAGGCGCAGTGGGCTGATGAACTATAGATCCGTGTGAGTAAAGTGAGCTGTGTTTGTATCCGTGTGTGTGTGTGTGTGTGGTGACACTGAGGAGGCCTGACAGACTTGTCCTCTGTCAGCAGATGGAGGCATGCATAATTCAATCTGGAGGCAGTTTCATGCTGTTTCTCTTCCTGCCTCATCACTGTTCCCAAATACAGACAAAGCAGGGTTTGGCTACAGAGGAGAAGCTGGGGCTACAAGTCGTCTTCCCTCACTGGCCCAGCAGTTGTCTGCCCCACCCCCACCACACACACACAAAAAAGAACAAGGTCAAAACGACGGCTATGCCCAAAAGTATATGGGTAGGTATATGTTCACAATTGTTAATATTTTTATTTGTGTTATCACTTATTATAATATTAAAGTATGACAACATTCTTTTTCACATCTCACATCTCAGATAAGTGAGGCTCTCACCAGTACATGATTATATCATAAAATGGCACTGCTGAACTATGAGGTAACCGACAACCAAAGGGGTGCCCCTTGATTTTGTTATGAAGTGTTAGGGATGTAGGGGACAGGACACAGACTATGAACTGCAATGTCCTCCAGTTCAAATCCAGCCTTGTTGCATCTCTTCATTTCTTCTTTCACTTTCTACTAATAAAGGCATGACGACAACCACAACGATGAAGATATTTTCACTGTAATGGTTTACCTTCATTGCTAAGCTGTTGTTGACAATGTGTATGTGTAGGTCTTGGTCAATGGGTAGAACCAGGTCATTCTCCTTGTACAGTTCACTGTACAAGGAGCTTACTATGACCCATATTTATGTTTTTTGTTAGGCAGCAACCTCTAATGGCAGCAAAGGAGAAAGTCAATTCAATGTTTTGGTCGAACGTTCAGGAGACATCTTTTTAACCTTCACTACTTGACACCATTATAGGGTTAAAAATGTAAGTCTTTATAATGTCATTTTAACATCTTTTTAACTTCAATTACAGACTTCCAAAGGACAGCTTCTTGTGGTTCAAAATGAAAGTTTTTTATGATTTTGACTGACTTCAGCAAAAGTCACAGGGTGGACTCAATCCTCCAGCCTCAACCTTGTATATTATGTAATAGTGCCAACTTGACTGCCAAGCCTTTCACCTGCAAAACTGATGCTAAAGGTGTAGGTAAAGCGTCATAGTTTGAAGCCAAATTTGACAAGTTGGTAGTGAGAATGTGTTGGACATGACAGATGGATGGACCAAGACTTTTTTTTTCAGTTCGATCACCAAAATTCACCAAGCTAAGATAATAAATGTTTAAACTTCCATTGTCAGAGCAATTTCACATTTTTGGGAACCTAATGTAATGCCAGTTTACAGAAATTTAGGATTCTATTTCGACTCATGTCTGTTTTAAAAGTCACAGTAAGTCACTAACTCCTCATGATACTACCGAAGTCATGTACGCCTCTGTAACTTAATAGGTAGTGTACTGTAACACACGGCTTACCCCAGTCCTTAAGAAATCTTCTCCAGTGCTTTCCAACATCTGATGCCAGACTTTTCTTCTCTTTTTTTCCTCGACAGCATTACTGTAATAAGAGTGATTACTTCCTGGCAGTCCCTTGCACATTTGTTTTCCAGGACACAATAACAACAATAAACTTACATATCACCACCAGGATACCAGGAGTACACCAACTTGATATTGCCAACTAGGACTGCTGCTGCCTAATTTTAGTGTCAGTGTCATGAACTATATTTTTACACAATGTGGAGAAAGAAAACCAAGTCTAAGGCAATTTTCAGTAAACTGCAGCTGTGTATTTGTCAAAGGATTCCCAGAAAACTAAATTCAAGGAGAGCTAATTTTTGTGTAAAAGACATAATTCGGACAGTTGTTTCCTTCAGAGCCTTTCCTTCAATCCTCCTTGGAGTTCCTTGGATGTCCTGTGTAGTGTGGAACTGTGGCGATGTCTAAAGCATCTGTCCTGTTAAATGTCCATCTGTCCCTGTCTGTGGTGCCATTCCCCACCGTTGCTCCTCTCCGCTTATGCACTCTGTGTTTGGCATATGCTGCCATGTTTCTCCACACTGCTCTCTTGCCAAGTTAAATAATTGTACAGTTTGTGTGAGCGATGCAGCAGCTCTGATGCCTTTTAGAATTGCTTCAAAGCGATTTCCTTTTGTCTTTTGAGTATTTTCAGGCTGACTGAACTGTGTAGTTCCTCTATCTGTGATGATGTTACTCCCAGGTAAGGCTGGAAAGTTCGCAATTACTACTTCTAGCTTTTATCGAAACACACAATGTTGCCCAGGAGGACTGGCTGCTAGATGAATCAAAGCTAATGACATGATCTTAGTAAAATAGTCAACCCATAGGCATATAGACTGCATGTGAGCACCAAGCGTCAATGATATAAACAAAAAGTCCACCTCTCCTCATCTTGCTCAAGTCCTGTACTCTGTTGGCATCGAACACGGTCCACACGTTGAGTGATCCGAGATGTAGTGGAGACCGTTCTTGTTAAAGATGTGGGCACAACAGTCTCTGAGTTTCTGTTGTTTGACCAGCCTGAGTCCCATTTTGTCCATTTCTTTTACCTGTAACCAGACATTAGCCAGGAGCAGCCTTAAACCGAGCTATATTAGCATGGCTCTTATTCTGACTCTCTTCCTCCCTGGAGTGGTCCATCTGGTCAGGTTGGATGGTCGAAAGATGCTGTGGGCAGTGATCGTCTCAAAGTCTGCTGCCCCCTTAATTAAAAACCTGACCTTATTTTCTTATGTAATGCTGAGGAATATATTTCTGTCATAGGCAATACATGTTTCAGCAATAAAGCAAAAAAAAAAAAATAGTTCTAAACCAAAGAAGCAGTGAAATTTGAAGGAGCTATCTGCCGCTGCATCTGCAGCCGTTGCCATAGCAATTCACCAAGACATTGCAGGTTGGAAGAACGACGTTCATAAATTGTTCCACTTTACTTTTCCATTCTACGTACAAAGTACAAGTACAAAGAAGACCAACCAATTTTCTCATACAAGCTGCAGTAATGGGTGTGAAAACTTGAATCAGAGACAAATTGCATAGCAGCATTAACACTGAAAGAAGATGAATTTTCGGTACGAAATCAACATAATCAATTGCTGATAAAATTGTTGCTTGAATTTTTTTATTCCTAAAAGAAAAACAGCATTTGGTTCTGAAAGAGAAACCCAACTTCATCTCGAGCTTTTTAGTAAGACACTCAACGTGATGTTCAAAGGATGTTAGATGAGACTTATTCAATCACCTTATCATTTAACAATCTGATAGACACCGTCATCTATACTCAGGGCTGTAGCCAGGGTTTTGAAATTAGTGTATTTTTTTTATTGAGGAGTTAGCTGTTATAACCTGACTCTGTTGTCTTATTTCTTCGGTTAAAAAAATCCATAGTCAGCTTTCTCCTCATCTCTGTTCTTCAGTTAGTCTCTCCCCCACAGTTAGCTGTCTTATTGAGAGCTGTCAGTTTAATATGCAGAGACAGTGGGGGGAATGGTCGCTAGAGTAGCCAAAAACTGTACTCAAGTAAGTACTGTTACTTTGCAAAGACAAGTAGTGGTAAAGGTAGAGTAAAGGTAGTGATCAAAATAATTACTTAAAGTAGAGTACAAAATTACTTGACTTGAAAAAATTACTTGAGTCATAAGTAACTTCAGAGATAAAAAAGAAAAAAACACCAAGCACACTACTCTTTTTATTTGATGTGGATCTGACTGATCTGATTATTTTTACTACAGGTAAAGGTAAAGAGGTGAACAGACTGAACATCTGAAACATCTGTATTTATTTGTGATGAAATGACAAATGCCACATATACACCAGTAGTATACATTCACAGTCTGTATCTCTCAAGTGTGACCAGAATATTACATTATTATTACACTCTATTAGGTTAAAATGATCTTGTTTGCTTGTTGTCTCCTATATTATATTATGATCCAGAAGAGAGTCAACATACAGTGTCCTTAAACTTTAATAAATCCAGTATAGATGTCCCAAGTCCCAGTTACCATCTCAGATGACTTCACAGCTGCAGCCTGCTGCACTTTGTGCTGGTAATTTGTCTGTAAATGTTAGCACTTAGTGTGATTTGAAAGCCATACTTCTGCTGCTTTGAACAGTCATGCGGAGACATGGCTGAGGAAGAATAACAGAACAGCCTCTTAACGTATTGTTATTAATAATAATCTTTACAAAAAACGTATGACTGACACTCAACACACATAGAGAATGCGTGTTAATTGCAAGCTGGTCACATCTAACCTCTGTACAGTTGTCATATTGGCTGTTTGGAATTAATAAATGCAGACTGCAAAAACACTCCAGCAATCAATAAAGCGTGAATGTGTAAGATTAACTTCACATTCAGTTTGAACGCAAGTTCAGAATTGCACACTTGTCATTATATTGTTGTCTGTTCAACTTGTTCATGTTTTGAAGAAAGAAAAATATCTACCTGGAGACTCTGAATCAACACAGTAATGAAGGGCCATAAAATCAAAATAATTAACTGAAAGATGATGCACATTCAGCTCAGAAATTAAATATTCTAGATCAGGGAACATGAACGATTCTTTGCTCTCTGTTGATGGCTAGCAGTGCAACAAGGGTTAAGGTGAAGGGAGTTTACACTGATGACAAAAACTTGGAAATTCGCCTCTGTCCCACTTCTTAACACCATTTTTTGTTTGTTTGTTTTTGTTTTTTTTTTTGTGCAGCTTTTTTACACACTGACTGCATCAAGATTGAGTAAAGTCTGTAGAATCGTGCATCATCACAGATGTGTGTAACTCTGATTGGCTGAGATCCAAAGATGTCATTAACAGCTCGATTACCAGATATATCAGTCTCACTCTGGACAGGACAGCTGGCCACAGTCTCTGCAGTTTTTTCTTGCCATATGCGCCATACCGATCAGACAGCGGGAGGTTGTGAAGGTCACTTTAGTGTCAGTGAGGCAGATGTCTCTGTGGACACAGTGCCCCTGGAGAGATCCCAGTTTGTGGTTAAAAGAGCTTCAGCAGTCAGAGCAGAGCAGGGTTCAACTGCACAACACAGAGCAACAGGAGAAGCTGGGGGAATTTTAATACCAGAGTTAAACCACACAGCAGCAAACATGAGGCTTCTCCTTAAACCTTCCAAAAACTGCACGTGTTCTTGGAAATAAATGTGAGGAGGAAACTGTCATGAATAGGACTTTTTTAAAATGTTATCTTAAACTGGCAATTGGTGAGTTTTTTTTTCTTTAATTTACTGTTTTGAAGTAACCGTGACTAGATTGGTTCCCTTTAAACCTCACTTTAACAATGCTTTATTGTCTGTTACCAGGCACTAAATCTCCTGGGAAAATGAAGGCTCCATGGCACCATTTAAAATTGTTTTTACATCTCCAATGTAGACTAAATGAATAAATGAGTGTGTTGCTGTGTGATGTTGGTAGTTGCTACCATAAGGAAAACCGAAATGAGCGAGTTGTCTTTATGACAGCGGCACCAACAATAACACATGGAAAAAAGTCCAAAGACAAATGTCTAATTTGTCAATGAAATGATTCAATTTTACAAAAAAATCAACTCTTTTATTTGCAATCAGTCCCCCTAAAGTATGTATTGTCATGATTGAAATTATTAATGAATTAATCATTTAATTATTTCTATTTATTGAAATGTATGATCAGGAGTAATATCTGTTCTCTAAGATTAAGGGGCTTTTTCGTATCTTTAAATCTGGGCCCTATATTGACATGTTTTGGTGTGTAAATGACTCATTCTTACCAAAAGTTTTAGAATCGAGCTGCGACCGGTTAACCTTCAGAAGCAAATTCTGAAATCCCAAATCTGCTGTTGTCTTTTGGGTACATCATGTAAATCTTTTCTTATAAGAAGATGTATTTTTCATCCAAATTAAAATGTTAAACAATGGCTCATTGGCCATAGGTCCTAGTGTAAAAATGCTCAAATATTGGCAAATGGTTGATAATGAATATATAAATACAAATGTCAGAGTCCAGAGTCATTGCAATTTACTGAGAAACAGGTCAAGTGACCTTGGAGGCTCTTCATGCTCTTGCTCTAACTACTGTATGAGCTATACATCCAATGCCTAACTTACCAGCATGGTTCAGCGAACAGTCAGCAACACTGTCAATGCTTTCTGGGTGGATTTTTGTTCCTGAAGAAGTTGCATACCAACCCTGCCATATCCTTCATTATTAGTAGCCTCACTGTATGATAATAAAACACAACAGTTTCAAGAGTTCACAGTTCACAAGAGTTTCAAAGATCAGCTTCCAGAAAAAAAATGTTTCAGTTGCTCTATATGTCTCTTGTTAACCAGGCATGGCAAACAGGAAGCCAAAAGGGAGTGGCCCAGATCTGGTGTGAGAATGGTTACATTTGGCTCTGACAAGATGCCCAGCTGGACACACCGTCAGACTTAAGCTCCAGCTTGAGTCTGTGCCCAATGGTGTGTCCTTGAGCCAAACAGACCTGAGTGTCCTAGTTTTTGCATTTTGCATTTACTAGACGTCTAAGAGTCTAAGACAAATCAAATAATTGAAATTGCATACAATGGCAAACTTAGCAAATGTAAATGTGCAATGATGATCATGTAGGTCAAACATAAAACATCATTCATTTTGTTTGAAGTTGTTTAAGTTTGAGTCGATTTAAATGTAAGGTAATCCTCTTTATTTACCCTTCTTTTTTTTCTTCAGCCACGTACAGCAAACAACTAGAACAACCAGAATTCATTCAAGTCAATTGGTAAACCTAACAAATATTCTTTATGTGCGCTGTTCCAGCACAGTACAAGGCAAATAAGCTTAAAATAATAATAATAATAATAATAATAATAATAATAATAATAATAATAATAATAACTTTCCCAAGATAATTTGCCTAAAGCAGTCATTTTAAGTATTTTACCACTAATTGTCTTTGCAAATTCCATTTACAAAAGTTCAATGTAAATGTCAAATTAATGCAGTTATTCTATCATTTTGAGTCAATGTGCATAAATAAATAAGACTTGAAAAACAGATTATGATGTATTTAGAAGTCCTCCTTAACTTTATATGTAAAAACTGAATAAACACATGTTCATGTATATGTCGGCATCCATTTGATTTAATTAGACTAAGTTATTTCATTAATTCATATTGAGGCAGCATGACAGGAGAACTTCAATGTGACATTGAATTTTTGAAATGAAATTAGACTGAAAATGTACATCTAATTGAAATACTTACTGGCAGAAAATAATTTGCCAAAAACAGTGACTTAGAGTGCACATGATATGGCTCAAATGAAAAACACTGCCTGGTGTTTAACATTCTAAATGGCATGGCTCTCTCACTTGTTAGTACTTTTATTAAGCAGAAATAATCAAACCATGGAACAACGAGGTCTGCTGTGAGACCAGGCTGTATAATCCCTCCTTTAGACAATTGCATCCTTGCCAAGTAAAATACCAAACTGTGCCACTTACCATACTTACACATAAAATCTTAAGGTCTAATTGCTTACATGTTAGAAATTTAATAATATTACTGTGTAATTATTTCTTGCACTGTGAAAGAGAAACCATAGTTGTTGGGATTTGACATATGCAATAGACATCAGAGTCTGCCTGTTTGGCACTGTTAGGTAGAGGGCGTAATTTCCATAATATCTTTTAGTCTCTTTATCTAAAATGTAAATTGTAATTGTAAGGCCCAAATTAAGTACTATCATTGGCAAACTTCTTTACATATAATAATTGTAATAAATATTTATAATTGTATCAAAATATCTTCACATATTGATCTTAGATCGTAGATCTTTGATACATTTTAGAGTTTAGTTAATTCAAATCTCTCACCTATATCCAGTTCTGCCTTTTAGTCACCACACAGGATGTATTTAAAATGTAATCCCATTTGGCTCATCCCCTCAACTACAAATCCCAGAGATCCTTGCCACAGCTTAATCTGGTCATATGACCAGGCAGCAGGAGCAGGTGGTTCTTGGTCATATGATGTTGTTAGCCGAGGCTGAGGAGCAGCAACATCTGAGCTAAATCACAGCCCACATCACTCCCTACGCTGAAAGGTAAAGCTGGAGGAATCCCTCCTTTTAACCCTGTGTTATTCTGCATTTAGTGACGGATGCTGCAGCCTCACACAGAGACAGATTAGTAGGAGGAGCAGGAGGAGGAGGAGGAAGAGAGGAAGTAGAGGAGAGGATGGGAGGCAGGGATAGGGGGAAGGGAGGCCATCAGGGATGCGTTGCTTTCTCTTCACAACAAGGCAGCACAGATGTTTGTAGTGTGTAAATCTATCTGCTGTAAACATTCTGTGCTTGAGGTTGTGCATGAGCAGTGTGTACATGGATAGATGCCTCATTGTTGGAGACATAAAAATCTGATAGAGAGGAAGGATGGTATGAGAGTGTGTTACAACCAGTTCATTTTTTAATATAAGAGCTATCTGTTGTTTCTCTGGAAGGAGGCCAAACATGGATGATTCCTGCTTTCTGTTTCCATCCTTTTCACTCTTTTCCACTCAATTCTCAGGAAAGTGGGTTTGTGTTTTTGGAGGCAGTATTTTTCTGATTTAAGTTTAATATCTTTTTGTGATTTACTAAGGTTTAAAAAAATCAGGTAGGACTCTTAACGGATGGCGAACCTAAGACATTTTTGCATTTCGGATCAACCACCAGCTATGTGTGAGAGGCACACATTTTGACTGGTCAACATACGTTATAGACCTCAGAGTTGTATCTAGTACATCACAGTGCAGTCTGCTATCACTCCAAAGCATTGTAAAAGGCACCCCTATGAAGGTAGATTTGTGTCTTTATTATTCAATCAAAAAAAAGGTTGCTTCAATCAAAAAATATATTTTCAATCAAAAAAACCCGTTTCAATCAAAGAAAAAAAGTGTTTGAATGCAAAAATATATTTGAGACTCAAAAAAATGCATTTGAACACTATTTTTTTTGCTTGAAAATGTTTTTTTTGATAGAAGTGAAGGTTTTTTTGTTTGAAGCAACTTTTTTGATTGAAGTATTGTTGTTTTGTGTTTGGGCCATATTATGGGTAGGACATTTGTGTCTTTATAATTCAATCAAAAAAGAAGTTGCTTCAAACAAACAAAAAATATTTTCAATAAAAAAATCACTTCAATCAAAAAATAAACCTTTTCAATCATAGAAAAAATGTTTTTGAATGCAAAAAAATATTTGAGACTCAAAAAATTGCACTTGAACACTTTTTTTTTGATTGAAAATGTTTTCTTTGATTGAAGTAATCTTTTTTGTGTTTGGACCATGTTATGGGTAGGACATTTGTGTCTTAATTATTCAATCCCAAAAAAGTTGCTTCAATCAAAAAAAAAAATATTTTCAATCAAAAAAAAATATTTTCAATCAAAGAAAAAACTGTTTAAATGCAAAAAAAAAAAAATCATTTGAAGTGTTTTTTTTTTTTAATTGAACTTTCTCTTTTTTTGAATGAAGTGAAAAAAGTTTTGAAGTCGTTTTTTTTTTTAATCATTTTGACACAAACGTACCGCAGTGGGCGGGTGCTTCCCCATTGGTCAGACATGTTTGAGTGACAAGTGTCTACACCAACGACGTCTTTCTGACAAGCAAGTCATGGTCGCCAGCAGCCAGGAAGCAGTGGTGGAGTTGTTGTATATATGTCTATGGCATGGATCTATAATAGATCCATGGTCTATGGTGGTTAGTAGATAAAACCATAGACATAGATACAGAGACGCCTCATTGAGCGGGTTGTTCCGCTGCTGCGATACGTCGACGTCGCCGACATATTGGAGGAGGCAGCTCTGCCCCGTGAACTAATACAAGTGAATGGAGTGAACTTTAGAAAGCTCCTTCTACAAAGTGCTATAGGTTAATGTCTCTCATTTACACATTCACACACGTACGAATATATTCAGGAAACAGACAGGAACCAGAAACAACGTCTGTAACGTCCTCGGATGATTATAAACGTTAACTACTCCTCATATGTTCAGTAAACAGGTGGGCACCAAACCACCGGATGTATTTTTATAATGTTTTTATGATTGTTTACAGCTGCCAACGTGTGTAACGCTGCTACTGTGATGATACATGACGGTAACACAAGCAATTTCCCGTCAGGGCTTAATGAAGTATTTCTGATTCTGATTAATATATTATGCAGTCAGTAGTCCATATTTAAGTTGACAGTATGGTAGACAGACATCACATTTACGTGTCAGGATCTGGTTATTATAGACACAGATTCAATATTTAACCGTCATGTATCATCACAGTAGCAGCGTTACATACGTTGGCAGCTGTAAACACATAAAAACATTATAAAAATACATCCGGTGGTTTGGTGCCCACCTGTTTACTGAACATATGAGGAGTAGTTAACGTTTATAATCATCCGAGGACGTTACAGACGTTGTTTCTGGTTCCTGTCTGTTTCCTGAATATATTCGTACGTGTGTGAATGTGTAAATGAGAGACATTAACTTATAGCACTTTGTAGAAGGAGCTTTCTAAAGTTCACTCCATTCACTTGTATTAGTTCACGGGGCAGAGCTGCCTCCTCCAATATGTCGGCGACGTCGACGTATCGCAGCAGCGGAACAACCCGCTCAATGAGGCGTCTCTGTATCTATGTCTATGGTTTTATCTACTAACCACCATAGACCATGGATCTATTATAGATTCATGCCATAGACATATATACAACAACTCCACCACTGCTTCCTGGCTGCTGGCGACCATGACTTGCTTGTCAGAAAGACGTCGTTGGTGTAGACACTTGTCACTCAAACATGTCTGACCAATGGGGAAGCACCCGCCCACTGCGGTACGTTTGTGTCAAAATGATTTTAAAAAAAAACGACTTCAAAATTTTTTTCACTTCATTCAAAAAAAGAGAAAGTTCAATTAAAAAAAAAAACACTTCAAATGATTTTTTTTTTTTGCATTTAAACAGTTTTTTTCTTTGATTGAAAATATTTTTTTTTTGATTGAAAATTTTTTTTTTTTTTGATTGAAGCAACTTTTTTGGGATTGAATAATTAAGACACAAATGTCCTACCCATAACATGGTCCAAACACAAAAAAGATTACTTCAATCAAAGAAAACATTTTCAATCAAAAAAAAAGTGTTCAAGTGCAATTTTTTGAGTCTCAAATATTTTTTTGCATTCAAAAACATTTTTTCTATGATTGAAAAGGTTTATTTTTTGATTGAAGTGATTTTTTTGATTGAAAATATTTTTTGTTTGTTTGAAGCAACTTCTTTTTTGATTGAATTATAAAGACACAAATGTCCTACCCATAATATGGCCCAAACACAAAACAACAATACTTCAATCAAAAAAGTTGCTTCAAACAAAAAAACCTTCACTTCTATCAAAAAAAACATTTTCAAGCAAAAAAAAATAGTGTTCAAATGCATTTTTTTGAGTCTCAAATATATTTTTGCATTCAAACACTTTTTTTCTTTGATTGAAACGGGTTTTTTTGATTGAAAATATATTTTTTGATTGAAGCAACCTTTTTTTTGATTGAATAATAAAGACACAAATCTACCTTCATACACCCCTGGTGTCCATGTCTTTCTCATGTTTTGCTTTACCTGCGCATAGAACAGCCCAGTCTCCAGGATAAATGTTTTGCAATGTAGGTTTCTGTAAATCAAAGATATGTTGAACGTTTACGTTTCCTTAGGTTCAGTTTTCAGATTCAAGTTGTGGCAATGCTCTCCTTATGATGTGATTAGGTTTAGGCAGAAAAACCTCTTGGTCAGGGTTAGAAAAGCATCATGTTTTCTGACATAAAATACCAATTTTTTTCACCCGAAACACAGCTGGAGATGTCCCGACATCCTGTTAAAAACAACCAGCTTTGTTGCCACAAACACAGCAGGACAATGTCCGGATGCTGTGTTAAAAATATCCAGTGGTTTCACACAACAAATGTTGAAACACACCTTCTTGCCTATCGTGTAAAGCCATCACAACCACCTCCTGACATGAACATCAGCTTATATGCATGCACTGTGAACATGCAATAATATAGTACGTATGAAAATTTGAACGTATCCGTGGTTTGCATTGCTAACTAAAAAGTACATATTCTAATTCCTCAGTGAATTAACACAGTATATAGTATATACATTAACACAGTATATTAGCAATAACAAATATAATACATGTACGGCTCGTTGAGGAACATTTCAGGTGACAGCCGCAGTTTAATTAGGTTTAGGCACCAAAACTTCTTGGTTTCGGTTAAAATAATTACTAAAATAATCAATGTTGACATTTCACACAAGAAATGAACCTCAGTCTCCTTTGTGAAAGTTCTTTGTTTGGCTTACCCAACTAGGTGGACTTTTTCACTCTTTATGCTACATTTGTCCTTTACTCCCACCATTATCCCCCCGTGCTTGCACTGCAACTTCATACATGTGTTTGATGTACATGCCTAGCCAGGTCAAAACGTGACACCAACATGATGTCTAGTGGATTGGCAGGTCTATTACATAATTTACTGGTTAGGGAGGGCGCAGATAATTTGGCTGAACCAACCTTTAAATCTAAGCAGACAAATACAAGCTAATATAAACAGAATAAGCTGACTTTTAGACACAATATGATTGTTTTTGGGTTTTTTTAATCACCTATTTTAATATCATAAACCAGCAAGAATCTATTTGATTTGTACAGTGAAAAAAATAGTGTGCAGTTTTTCTTTAAGGTTTTAGTCAAGGTCTTACTGACTCACATCAATATAACTACACATTTTCTGTGTTTTTATGACAGTGTGAGTACACAGACAAACCAACACAACACCCTCAAATTTAAAAGGTGCTATTTGTAAGAAAAGTTGATTCTTGAGTCTTATTCCCAACTTGTCCGATAATGACACTGGGTTTTCACATTTAGTCAAAAACTGATTATAGGACGGGTCGGCTGCCATCCCAAAGCGTCAGTTTTTGACCAGTTGGGAGTGAGACTCAGGGATCAATTTTCCATACATATAGCACCTTTAACCTTATCGTAATGACTCCATTTCCAATCCAATGTGCTGAATGACAACAATTTATATACATATAAACCTCAAGGTTTAAATGTATATCACATGATCTGTATTATCACATGGTCTTAGTACATGTAGTTCACTAATTGGAATGGGATGGCCATCAAAATAAAAAACTCAGGACATCTTGTTAAAATCGCCTTAAAATTTCAATTTCAGAGTTCATTCTTGACAGCTGTAATTTCCAGGGGTCATGAAAGAATTTTAAATATAAATAATAGTTCAGAAATGCTACTTTAAATGGAAAAGCACTAACAATGAAATCACAGTCAGCCAACTGATATAGAATTGATAGTTGATAATTAATGATAAATGAATAATTGACAATTAGAAAAAATAGCACAGTAGTAGAGTTAATGTTTGGCTGAGAACTCTTTCAAGAAGAGTGATTGAAGGAGCCATGGTATCAACACACTTGGTGGATGCTTGGATGGAGAGGGGGCTGGTTTATGTGCTAAGCCAGCAGCAGCAATGAGAGAATGTGGAGATACTTGTAGTGAATGAAACAATGTCAACAGCACTGTCAGAGCAGTGGGAGAGCAGAGTGTTCTGGCACCTCAAATAGCCAGCTAAAATTGTAGAGGGTGCATTAGACAGTTGTTGCAGAGAGTGGAGTACTGCATGTCAACACAATGAGGTTACTTTAGACTTGAGATGTTCTGCATGCAACACTGACTCCTCAATGATCTATTTGGCCATAGGTAGTATCATGGATATATAATACATGATATGTTAAGATAGATAAGAGTTAACTTCCTTTATGCCTGATGGCTAAAAAAGGAATGGAGGAAGTGAAAGTTTTATGTATACAGAATGCCATGCAGCGTGTGTAGGTGTACAACTCTGTGTTGCAAATGAGCTTCACCTCATCAGATGTACCATTTACATATTACATAAGTTATAAGAGTTGGAAAAGAAGATGCGTGTTAGCTTAAGTTTATTAATATAATCTGAACTCTCTCCAGATTTTTGGGCATGTCTGAAATGAATTCCTACTCTGTGGTGTGTTTGCCAGAGTATATGTAACAGGATGCTGGATGGTGGGCGTTTACTGCATGACTCACTGCTCATCTAGCTGAACTGGACAGCCACTCGCTCTTCTTTTTCTTGTTCTTATTTGTTATTCTAGTTGCTGTTTAATTATCTGCTGTTTGAATCATCACTGAATAATCATGACAGTGTACCACAATATGAGTGAATACATTTTTATACTAGATTAACCATGGTTTTGGAAGCTGGGACATAGTGTTGGGTCACCACATATGCAGACTGGGTCCCTATGTGGACACTGAAGGTTTTTCTGTTTCACAGTGTTTGCTTAATGCCATGTAAGAGAAGCCATTTAAAAACAGACTGCCTTTTGTGGCTATAACAGCCGCTGCTTTTCTGGGAAACACTTTCCACAAGATTTTGGTGTGTCTCTGGGAATTTGTGGCCATTCAGCCAGAAGAGCATTCGTGAGATCACTGACGTTGGATGAGAACCAGCATTATAATTCTTCCCAAAGGTTTTCAAAACAAGGTTGAGGTCAGGGCTCCGTGCAGGCCAGTCAAGTTCCTCCACATCAAACTCATCAAACCACGTCTTCAAAACGTGCATTCTGATAGGTGGCATTCTCTAGGCATACACCATGTTTTCCATGTTGACACTGCCCCAGAGTCATGTCATGCCAAGCTTTACACCACTCCAGCTGAAGCCTAGCATTGAGCATGTTGATGTGAGGTTTGCATGCAGCTGCTCTGCCATGGAAACCCATTTCATGTAGCTTCCGATGCATAGTTTGTGAGCTAAGGTTGCTTCCACAGGCAGCACTCTGTGGCCTGGCTTTGTGAGTTTGTGTTGTCTACCACATCATGGTTGAGCTGTTGGTGCTCCTAGGCAATTCCACTTGACAATAATAGGACTGAGTTGACCGGGACAGATCTTTTAGGGCAGAAATTTCACAAACTAACTTGTGGAAAAGGTGGAATCCTATGACAATGCCGCATTTAAAGTCTCTGAACTCTGAATATGACACATTTTAACCGTTTGTCTACAGATATTTAATTGCTATGTGCTGGATTTCATGCACCTGCAACTTTAAAATGAGGTGATATTTTAAGCTTGTAGTACTCTGATGGTTAGAAAAGTCCTTGCTGCATAAGTTGCACAAAAGGTGCTTCTGTCAACAGTTCCATCTGGGCATTCTTTGAAGCCCCACTCCAGTGTGTTTCGGTATTTTTATGATCTTTCCTGACAATGGTTTATAATTTTTTAAAAATAACTTAATTTTGTGCTTAAACTTAAAAAAGATGAAGCTGTCACAAAAATGGAATGGACTACAGTAGAGTCTGGGACGTTTATGTCATCCACCACAGGTTAGCTTCTGGTGTATTAAGAGTGGCGTGGCTCCTTTAAGAACAGGGCAGTTTGTAGTGTGTAAGTGGAGAGCGATGGTCAGTGGCTGAGCTCAGAGCTGACAGCTGTTAGCCACAAGCAGACGGAACGTTTAGCAGTTATGTTGTCTAGTGGCAGTAAATGTACAGTACAGGTTTCAGTTTGACCATGAATAAACTCTGCAGCTCCTTACTAGACAAGAAGACCTCATGTTTGAGTAACAGCTATCACTATCCCTTCTAATATCCATGCTTTTTGTATCCGTGTTCATTTCCATGCTATTGCTATCCATGCTAATGATGCTAATCATGCTGAAATGACAGCATCTGCTAGCGGTGGTATAATGTCCGACTATTAACCACAGCCCATTCTCGGTTTGAGAAAGAATGTTAATGGTTTCACAGTTGGACACACTGGCTGGAGTGGGACTGTTCCATTCGTTATGCTCAGCAGCGTTTAGTCATCTGCCACCATCATGTTTACAAAGCTGCTGTCGAACGTGTTCAGTGATGTAAGGTCAAGGGGCATCACAGAGCGTGAGTAATCTGCCTTTAACACGTACATTTTTCTGTAATTATTTATTTTGACGGCCATAATAATAATAATGATAATAATAATAGCTGCTGGACCTATCCTCATCACATGGATTGTCTGGGAAGGCATGGAGAGATCTGTAGGTGAAGAGGGGGATTCTATAGGAGATACAGGACTTAAATTGGGGCCAGTAAAGGTGAATGCGGGGCTTTGCAGGGTACCCCTGACAGGACTCCGTTGCAATAGCTGATAAAGATAAGGAAAAGGGATCCCTGCCACAGAAGGTGAGAGTGATGGCCAGAGTCTGGAATCTGGAGAGCAGATATGTTGATGGATTTAATGTGTGACTAGAGTAAGAGGGTGGCGTCCAGCACAACACCTATGTTGTGGGCTTCTGGGGATGGGCAGAGGGAGCAACCGTCCATGTCGAGAAGAAGATCTCCAACTTTCTAAAACAGCCTTGGGAGCCCCAACCATGAGCTCTGTTTTACTGCTATTTACCTTGAGTAGATTAGATGACATACAGGTTTTTATGTTCTCCTGGCATTTAAAAAGGGGCAAGGAGCAGTCATGTAAAGGCTGACCTATAGATGGTAAAATTTCCCAATAATTTAACTTACACTCCATCGCTTTCATCAACATTGAATTTATCTGTTTTCATTGTGGAATCTGCACCAAACGAAGACCCGACCAGCTAAATTGTTGCGGCCCAGATCTGACCCATACCAGACACCTTCTTCAGCATTAGCATACTTTGCACAATTTGAACTGCAAACTTAATTATGCCCATTGCATTGTATTTAATGTTGTATGTAAACTGTCCTTTGGCTGGAATTTCCCCATTTGCGGGACAAATAAATGATTTCTGATTCTGATTCTGATTCTGATTGTATGGCATGAATCTGAAACCTCAAAAGAAGACAGTAAACTAGGATTTGTCAACCTTCTATGACCTCTGACCTCAATTCAGGGTCCCCAAATTCTCCTGACAATGCCAATGATGTAGCATTGTTTGTCATATCTATTTGAGGACAGCACAGTTTTACAGCATGGTTTTTATGACTGGTCTAGTGTGAAGTATTGAAATCTCCACACGGGACACACCCTGACACTCAGCTGTGTCAGCATGACATGAGATCCACAGCCTCCATCCATTTGTGAATAATGTTTACGTATGGCTATCGTTCAAACCTGCCATCTGCTGTGGTGTTTGTACAAATACATCACCATCCTTTGGCAGACAGTCACAGTCACACTGTGTCCACAATTTGCTTTTGCTTGGTATGGTGTGATTATTTCAGCAGTGATGACACTAACAACAACTTTACTATCCGACAACCATCATACAGTCAACAGTAAACATACTCCCATTGTCAATGCATATTTCCCTACAATGTGGACTTTTCTACAGGGCAAAAATCAACCCAGTAACATATCACTTTGCTCTGACATGTAACTGTCATTCATCAAAGTTTTCTCAGATTGGCTATGTAATTACAAAGAGGCAACTCTCTCGTTCCTCAGGAAGAACTCCAATATGGCGGTGCTCAGCCGGGGGCTTGTGAGTTCCCCCAGACCCGCCTGGCACCTTTTAACGAGGGGTGGACTCTCTCCTTTTCAGGAGTTTGGTTCCAGAACCAGCACTGTGCATGGAGGTGAGCCCAACTTTATCTAGCTGGTACTATGCTGGCCTCCCTCTTGTGCCAAAGTGGTTATCCAGCTAGCCCAAACAATCGAACATTCCCAGAAAAGACTCATAGACCGGACTGTGGCGTTGTCACTTATCTTTACTGAAGATGTCAGACTGTGAAACTGTAATACAAAATAACCACAAATACAAGTTTTGTAAATTAAGTTACACAAACAGAATATTCATCACAATGAACGAGGTAAGTACAGACATTGATATGCACAAGAACAGCATCTGAGCTACATGGCAAAATTCTGTTTCATACATGGCTGAATTATTACAGTGTACAAAATGAAAGCGATTGTAACACACAATCTTCACTTACAAACTTATGAAATGTAAACACTTACAGATATGGTCTTCTGTGGCTTCAATACCAAACTAAAATCATCCCACAGCTCAACAGACAAAGAAAATGGTCTCCAGCACCAGCCATGTGCTCTCCTTCTCCCAAAACCGAAAGTGAAACTTAACTAAATGGGAGTCAAGTCTGCATTTACTCTAGCTTCCACAGGGGGCAGTAAGCATTAGACAGCTTGGCATTCAGAGGCCATGACAGGTACAGCTGTACCTCCCGCACCAGCTCCGGTTCCTTCCCTGCCAGACAAGTGACATTCCACGTACCAAAAGCCAGTCTGCGAAGCCAGGGGTCAGGGCACCCAGGTCTCCACCCTCGCCCGCCGCCCGATACACAATGCACCCAACCCCATCTCTCTCCCCATCTGGCTCCAATTTCAGGCTGAGGCCTGACCACCAGACATTCGCAAGCAAGCTCCCCTCCCTGGTCTGGCTCCAGGGAGGGGAATAGGCCCCAGTTTCCCCATACCAGGCGATGTACTATGTACTCTGCTAAATAAAAGGGTCTTATTGTATCGCTCTTAGTCTGGTCCCTCCCCTAATACCAATTTGGCATGGGAGACCCTACCAGGAGCTATTGCCCCTGACAACATAGCTCCCAGGGTCACAGGGACACACAAACCCCTCCACCATGTTAAGGTAGCGATTCTTCTGGGGATCAATATTATTGGGTATTTCAAAAAACAGGAAAAATATACAGGAAATATGCAGTGAACTTTATTTTCTACACAACAGTGATTGTGCATTGGGCTCAGGGTACTGCCAAAATACCACACAGCCTGTTTAGACATTGTGTTTGTCACACAATGAGGGGCCACTCAGAGAGCCCAGACCTCCACCAAGGCCAACAGTCCACTCTTCTATTGTGCAAATCTGCAAGTGCAACCACCATATGCGTCTGGCATTATTTCCCAAACAAATGGAAAATATGTGAAAATATGATTGCTGAGCTGAAGCCTCATCATCTCAGCAAAGTTTTCGAACATTTTCCTCTGGTGGAGTTGCAGACAGTTCACAGTCAGATGTGAGTAAGAGTATAGCATTAGCTGAATGCTATGTGTGCATTTAGTTTCCATATAGCCACACCTTAGCTTGAGGGGAAAACAAGTGTTACAATAATGCTGATGTTAAAATTGTCTGGTATTTTACACAAAAACTACAAAACTGATTTCCATGAAACTTGGATGGAGGATGGGTCTCGGCCCAGAATAGACCCCATTAACTTTTGATGCACATCCGGATCAAAAGACGGACATCTTTAACATTGTGAGATAGGGTGTTTCTTTTTATTTCATTTTATTTTTTTAATATTTTGGCTAATTTCTCAAGGAATAATGCATGGGTCTTGATGAAAATAATCAGGTATATTTAGGTGGCTGGTATGTTTAAATCCGTAATTTACTTGAGCTTTCCCGAATAACAATTTTGGATGAAGTGTTTATAAATATTCACCACTAGAATAGCAAACACCCCATATTTGCTATGTGCAACATCGTAATATTGCGGGATTTAATTGACATCGTAACATCTTGCAGGCACCTTTAGTCTTGTTATGAGACACAAGATGCAAAGGGAATGCAAAGATTTTCTTTCTTCCAGTCAGAAAAATATGTATAAATGAGTATTGCAGCCCACCTAATAGCTTAAGTGAGTGACTTGAATACTGGATGGCAATGGGACCTTTAGTAAGGACAGAGAGGAAGGGGAAATTTGTGAATTCAGGGAGACAAGAGGCCTTGGCATCATAGATAACAAGGCCGGGCTCTGTGATGTGTGAATAATGGCCGGACAGAGGTTTAGACATCATTAGAATAATCAGTCCTGATGTGGACAGAGATGCATGGCAGTACAGGGGAGGCCTGCTGATGGCTGATAGTACACTAATTAAGATGCTGCTGGTGCACTGTTCTCTTTTTTTTTGAGAATGCAGATGCACTGTGATCCAACCTCTGCCTGGGAGTCTTGTTTTAATATGCATCTGTTCATTGTTTCATCCTAATGTGCCCATTAGATTTCATTCATCTTCAGATCTTTATTCATTAGACTAATATTGTTCCTGTGTGGATTCTGCTTCGTTGTCATGGTGCTGTTAGATAGTTTTGCTTGAGGAACTTTGTTTAAGATATAATTATTATTATTTTTTGAGGTTTCAGTTGTTCTTTTTTGTGTTCTCCATTTTTGCTAATGGACAGAGTCCATCTGCAGCTCATTGCTCCTGGAGAGTGTGCGGCATGTTTTGAGGTTTTATCATATTCTGCTACTGATCTTGCTGTCTGCCGGATTGGAAACCCCATTGATCATATCAGATTGGTTAAGTAATTGATTGTTACTGGTTATTAACCTCCCAGAACTTTGGACCTGCTTGCCAGCCACTGAGAACAGCCTGTAATCAGTCACAAATGGCAGCCGCTAATGAAATTAGTTCCTGGTTCTGCCTCACAACTTTGTTTGTTCCACAAAGTATTGGCAAGGGCATAGAGATGCCATGGTTTACCCTCCCCAGAGAATGGAGTGATGGAACAACAGAATGCAGATAATGAGCTGCTGTGTCTGTGTTGTCTCTTTGTAATTACTCATGTGTCTGACCAAAATATAAAGATGAGGACATGAAAAGTTCTACTTGAAACAGTTTTGTGTACAGTGTCACTTCACACACAAGGTCTGACCAGTGGAGTGTGTGCTTTTGTGTAAATTTGCTGAGACTTTGGTCTTTTTATGTTCTGATTCTTTGTGTTATTTCTCTCAACATATTAAACAGGTTTTGTATGGTATGATGTTGAGATCTTTGTGACTCTGTGGATCGAGATTTGTTCTTTATAAAACATGCATTTAAATAGTGTACAATTGCAGAAATATTCAAGCATTTGTGACACTATGGGGAAATATACTTGTATGCTGTCTTAGCCATAGCCAAATAAACTTGTTTCATAGGTGTTGGGGAAAAAGTTGTCGTTGGGCCACACACAAACCCTCACACAAATCCAGGAATATGCAGCTTTGGAGGAAAATATGAACTAAAACAATTAAAGTCTTAACTAGAATGGCACCCAGTACAGTGCATACCTCCGCCGAGGCCCAACCGTCCCCTTTTGTACTCACTCATAGATACTAGCCACCTAAATATACAGGATTTTTTTATTTTTATCACGATCCATGCATCATCTCCCACAAAAAAAGTGTCGAAAAATGCAACGTTAAGGAAAGTGAGAAAATATTCCTGGACCTGTTCTCTTATGTTGGTGTGGATACTTATGTCCGGAATCTGCTCAAGTTAATGGGGTCTATTCTGGGCCCAGACCCATCGTCCATCCAAGTTTTCTATTGTGTTTTGAGGTTTATGATACTGACCACTGAAAGCTGCATATTTTAATGACACTGTAAAAGCCCCATAGAAAAAATAGCAATAACTATACACTCTCTGTGCAGCACATTAGTTTCATATTCTGTATTTGAACTAAGTCAAACTGTATTGTCAGTGTTAAATAAAATTCAAATAAATAAAAAATGTAAAGTGGCGTTTACATCACTGAGAAAAAACACATCTTGGGTTCTCTATAATTGTTTATGTGATCTGTTTTTATTCTATGGCATCCTGAATGGATATTTGCATAGCAGTGCTGTGCCAAATGTTTAAATTTGTTGAACTTTGAACCTGAGCTGCCGAGCTGACCTTTGTTAGTGGAGCCAATGGCTGAGGGCTACTGTTTGTGCTATGATTAAAGATGGGGGATGCAGGATAACTCAGACTGGCATTAGTGCTGTGTGAAAACACTCAATCCTCTCATTAATGTATGTGAGTATGCTACTACAAGGGGCTTCTGCAAAAAAAAAAGCCCTTGGCAGAAAAAGGTTGAACCTGGCTCAATTATTGTTGCAATGGAAAAGAAGGCTGGCCAATTAAGTAAGAACACACACTCCAGGTAGATTACTATGTAAACTGAATGAACTAACTCAATGAGACTGTCATTAGGACAGAGAATAATATGATTTTTGCCAAGATAAGCATTTGACAAAACGGTTTTAAGTCAAAGTCAATAAAGCCCCACTCGAGCTAGCGTTTCTTCACGTTTAATGGATTTAATAGACATTTTGGCTATTATTCTAGCAAAATCAGCAGTAATAGCATGGATAGCGATAGCATGGATATTAGCATGAATAGTGAAAGCATGGATAGCAGTCACTCAATCATGAGGTCTTCTTGGCTAGATGAGCTGCAGAGTTTATTCATGGTAAAACTGTAACCTGTACTGTACATTTACTGCCTCTACACAACTTCACTGTTAAACTTTCCCTGTGCTCCAATCAAAACCTGTCTGCTATGAGCACAGCCACTGACACTAACATGCACACCTGAGCCAATGGCTTGCATTTCGGGAGACACTGCCAGTGCTTATACAGCTATATGCTGTAGAATATGTCCAATACTGTTTGCAATCAAGCATCAGACATACTATATTCCTGCTTGCTAACATTAGTGATCAACAAAATGAACGGTCTAGTATTATGTGTAACAAAGTGACAAATAAACATGTTTCAGATATTAAATATATTAATTTTTGGTCCAAATTACTGTTACAATTATTATGTTATTGACATTATTATCATAGTATGTCTTCATTTATTATTTTTAAATCCTCGCATTCATGTGTAATTTTTGACCCATGTGTTTAAAGCTGATATAGTTAATATACAAAAAAATATGCATGGATCATTTTTGATCCATGGTTAATATTAGAACAGGTTTGCATGGCTTGTACATTAAAGGGTTAAACATATTTATTATTCAAGAGTGATGTGTACCCGCACTAACAAATTATGTCATCCTGCTGATGGCGCCTACAGATCCTGCCCTGAGCAAAGCAGCACATGTATTTCCACTAGAATGTGAACGCCAATTAAGAAAAAATAAATTAAAAAAATGATACTATTATTCTCATCTGATTTATAATTCCCAAAATGCTGGACTGTTCCTTTTAAAGTTTACAAAAACTACTAATTAGCATTCAACCTAATGCACCTGGCCTATGCTGCCTTTGTAATTGAGAGAAAAAAAAAACATTATCTTTCATGTTTACCTTCCACCATTTTGTCCATGTGCCTGCATATCTCATCTACTATGCTCTGCGGGACCATTTGATTGTAACATAATCAATCGTGTTTGCTTTCAAGGTATTCCACAGATTAGCCTGAGTTTATCAGTCAGCCAAAGCGGGCCAATTGTTTCCCAAAGCATGAACAGATGACTGCTCAGCACTGTGTTTGAAAATGTCTCTGATTATCTTGTCATAACCAGAGTGAAATCCATTCACTCAAGAGTCAGCTTGTGTGGAGGCTTGACTGAAACTCATCTTATCATCTAGTAACAACAATTCCGCTTCATGATATGTGAAATCTGAATATTAAGGAATATTAAGAGAAAGTGGTGGCAATTACCAGTCTTGTAATACTGGTATGTGTATAGGCTGATAATATAATACCCGACAGTGGCTTCGGAATGCTTTGCATGTGGTGATTTAGGGCTCCAAGAAGGTTTTAATTTTGGTGTGTGTGTGTGTGTCTGTGTCTCTGTGTGTGTGTGCATGCTGAAGTCTTTTCCCAACAATTGGGATTGTGTAGCCATGGTGACGGCTGTGAGGGACTGTGAGAAAGCAATCTCCAGGAAGTCATAGCCGCGGGGTGAAGCATATGTGGCATGAGGATGGCACCAGAAGGCTGCATCGTGGATGTCCAGTTGGCCATCTGTTATGGTCCTGCAGCCAGGGCTAGGAAGCCCCCCAGAAACCACACAGGAAGAACAGCATTTTCAAATGCCAGGGCCCGGGACAGTGCTTGTTTCCCCCAGGAGCTCCTCGGCACATCCCAGACACTGAGCCTCAGACGCTCTCAGTGGGACTTCCAGAAAACATCCTCAACTGGAGCGATGACTCCATGCGGTGCATTTGTTGGTGTGCAGAATGAGACTGCTAGAGTGGAAGCGGCCACAGCATGGCTCACTCATCGGCCAAAGATCATTACTCTTCCTCATCTTGGGCCAAGTCCTCAGGCTGCTCCACTCCGCTCCAAACAGGGAGCCCATTACCAGACTGCGTCACTGGAGGCCTGTCCACAAGGCCTGAGGAGACCTATTGGCATTCCACTGCTGGTGCCATGTTACTACCAGGGACATATCTGTACTTCTGTTACCTCGAGTAGACTGTGATAAATGAAATACAATGCTCAGTGCACTGATGGATTTCTTGAAACACACAAGTGGTGACATGTGACAGAGTCAGAGGTTTTGTTTCAGTTTGAAGGGATCAAACAACTCGACTTACAGCAGGACTCACAGTCTACCGTCATACAAAGGATGATAACATAATTAACAGGATTAATAAAAACTATACCTTTGGGACAATGATTTTGTGTGATTGTTTTGGTTCCTCTGGTAAATGGCTGTTTGATAACAACACTAGAGAAAGAGGGATTTTTTAGCGTTAGCTTCCCATGTTAATGGTACAATATGTAATTCTTTTGTTTAGAATGTTCAAAATTAACTGTTGCAGAGATGTCTACTGAATTGCATGCTTACTTCATCCTGTCTGTGAGTGCTGATTGATGTTTGATTTTCCTCTCGCTCTGCTTCAGCTTCACACCTCTCCTGTCCCCACATAAACCTGCCTGGTCTTTGTCGTCCCCAGTGACAGAGTCCTTGTTGGAGCCACTTTAAATCACCTTGAGTACTACTGTGTTTCCTGTTATCAAAGTGGTCGGCTTGGAAGCTTTGGTCCTGGTCTGGCCATGTTGACTGGGAGGCTATTCAGCTTGGTTTCATTGCCCACACACCCAGCTCTGATTCTCATGCTCATTCTGGCACCATTGCCCACCAGCATTTACTGCTGGATTTCCTTTTTCCTGGGCCTGAAAACCTCATTCTCATGGGGGTCCAGAGCCCTCCAGTGCTCTGAGCTCCAAGTCTGTACAGAGTCGGCTTTTGCAGCATGGATGTATCATTTGTTCATTTGTTTGTTCATTTATTCATGAGAACTGGATACAGTGTCAGAGTTATTCCTATTATAGCTGCTCAGTGGCACCTGATGCAAAAAAAGTCTGACTTCCTAGTACAAAATTACTGGGATCATCCGCATTGTGTGGCCCATAGATCATGTGCAGTGAAGACTTCCACCAGCCGAGCCAGCTAACTTCAGCTAACTTTTGCCCTCTAACTCATATATGGATAAAACGATTTCATCGTGTGGCTCTTCTAAAATTTCCAAATGTTATTAGATGAAATGGAGAAAAATTTTGATAGTGAATGAGTCAATTCCTGGGGTTGTGAGACTCATTACATAAACCGTTTTACAGTTGTTTTTTCCCCAATGTAAGCTTATGGAATTTAGTTAGAACATTGTAATTTTAAATCTCTATCATGCTGACATTTCTTATAAAACCCCACCACCCTTGTTTAATTGATACCGTTCTTGTAAAGTGGCACTGCGCAGAATTTGCCTGTCAAACTTGTCACTAGTCATGGGGAGAACTATTCAGCCTGTAAAAACAGTTGTATATAAAGTATATGATTATACCACTTTGGAATAACTTTGTACTGTCTGGATATCTACTAAGTGAAGGCCCTTTGCTGTTACTTTGCTGATGACATAATAATAACAAATAATAAAAGGGTAAGCATTTGAACTGAGCAGTATGTTTTGCCTAACTTGTAAAAGAAGGAACCTCTTTTATTCAAGAACAATCAATTTTCAGTTGACATAGTTTTTTATGATGGTGATGGCACAGCCCTGAAAACATGGCCTTTAAGCAAGAAGAGCAGACTTGTCCAGCAGCGGTTGTTATAACATGACTTCACATCCTGTGTCTGACGTCTTTGTGCTTCTTTTGAACCAAAAATATATCCCTCTGACATATGAGTTGTGTTATTATGCTCCAGCCTTAACTAATCCAACATGTGCCTTCTGGTTATTTTCTTATTTGCTTTTTTTTTTCTTTTTCAAGAAGCACCATTCTAAAAATACAATCAGCTGACATAGCTGTTGAATAGCCTGACTTGAGATATTACTGTAGGTATATGGCTGTGTGTTACACAACCCTGAGGTAACATAATAGCTACTTTTCTCAAAGGTCAGATGAAAAGGAGGCCAGATAAAGTCTGCTGCACGCTCTGCTGTCCTTTAGAGAAAGGCCACAGCCAGATTGGGAGTGAGAGGGAGCGAGGCTGAAGGAAAAGAGAACGGCACAGTTGTTATGAACAGATTAGTGAGAGGAGTTTGTGAAATAATGAAAAGTTTCCCCTTAGGATCATCACCTGCTCCACTTTTCTACGCATGCAAGGCGCCAGCATGCAGCAGAAAACTCATCCTGCCATTGACAATCCAATCAAAGAAGTGCAGAGAGGACAACCTTTTCGGTCCTTTCAAACAAATGAAAGCAGCAATGTGCTTTAGCCCTAAGACTCAAGGTCACCTTACCTTAAAGCATTCTTGTCCTGCTGTGGGACATCTCGGCTCCCCTTCTGTTAAGTGTTATTGATAATCATCTGGCTGAACTGTGTGTGTTGTGTCTGGACTCCTGCTTCAATAATACAGGTACAACTGCTTCCTCTCAGACACAACCTCAGTGTATGGATTGTTACAATGATCTGACCTGAAGCCCAAAAGATAAGTCCAGTTTTATGCAACTTATGAAACTTTTTTTCAATTTTTCAGCCTTTTCTCAAATTTCAGCAATTTGTTTGGCAATCATAGTACAGAAGTACACTGCAGATTCACAGTGGTGGAAAGAGTATTGAAAATCTGTACTCAAGTATGATTACAGTTACATTACTGAGATATTACTCAATTACAAGTAAAACTATTGGTATTAAAATAATACTTAAGTAAAAGTACAATGTCAGTACTCAATTATGATTTGAAAAGTAACTAAGTAGATAAAAGATACTATATCCCAGTCCTGGCTTTTCAACCATATAAAATGATGGTTGGACCTATAAAAGGATTTATTTATACCGCATGCAGTAGAGCTGTTAACTTATAACTGACAAAGTCAAAGTACATCGATTTGAAGGAGGTAGTGCAGCACAAAATCAACTTTCCTACCATTCTCTGCATTCTCTACAGTGAAATTGTTGCCATCATAACTTTAGCCTCCTGTACATGCTGGAATCTCATTGGACTTGCATTGTGGCAGCCAGTATATTCAGTTTCAAAGTTCAAATTAGTTGAACTCCTGGTAGTGTGACTTGCACAGCTGCCTGGGTGCAGCAGCTAATTTTTGAGAATAATGGCCCTACTCTAAACATTGTTGACGTCTGATGTCATTTATGCATTTTGGTGCCAGAGACACTTTTTGCATCCTTTCTTTTAAGAATACCCATTTCCTGTGGACAGCGCAAGTACCGGGAGTGCAGTGTGTTGTGCCTGACGGAGACATGGTTGACAGGAAGATACCAGACTGTTTAGTGGAACTAGCTGGCTTCTCGCTAGTTCGGGCGGACAGGGACAAACAAAGCGGTAAGAAATTGGGTGGTGGACTTGCTGTCTTTGTTAGCTCCAAATGGTGCAACCTGGGACATGTCACTACGAAGGCAATAACATGCACGGCAGATGTCGAACTGTTAGCTGTGGGACTAAGGCCATACTATCTGCCCCGGGAGTTTTCGGCAGCCATTGTTGTTATTGTTACACTCCGCCATCGGCAGTGGCGGTGTGTGTTTGTGACATCATTCACTCCACCATCGCAGACCTGCAGACACGGCATCCCAATGCTCTCGCCATAGTAAACAGAGATTTTAACCATGTTAACATTTCAAAGACACTGACTGACTTCACCCAGTATGTGACCTGCAACACCAGAGGGGATAAGACCTTGGACTTACTGTATGCCAGCACCAGGACTGTGCAGCAGTGGTCTGTGGAAGCTGAGGGGGCCCTGATGGAGTGTTACAGGATAACTGACTGGGAGATCTTTCAGGAGGACTATGGTGACGACATTGAGGGTCTCACTGATTAAATAAAGTTCTGTGAGGAGAGTGTTGTCCCCACCGGGAAGGTTTGCTGCTTCCCCAACAGCAAACCATGGATCAACAGGGACATCAAAGTCCTGGTGAACTGGAAGAGGAGAGCTTTCATGGCAGGGGACAATGACGACACACAGAAGGAAATCCAGACGGAGCTCAGGAGGGAACTGAGGAGGTCTAAAGCCTGCTACAAGAACAGGATAGAGGGGAAGGTGCAGCAAAACAACCCCCAAGAGGTTTGGGCAGGGGTGAGAAACATCACAGGCATGAAAAGGGCGGGAGGAGCAGTGGAGGGGACAAAGGAACGTGCTGATGAGCTAAACCTGTTTTTAACAGATTTGACTCACCACCTGGGGTCCGGCTTACACCCCCCTCCCCCTCCTGCACTACCCATCTCTCTGCCGCATCACAAGACCCGGGCATGACAGCTTCTGCATCTCCCCTCCCAGCACCACCCTCTCCCTCTCTCAGGTCTCTGTCCAGACCAGAGGGCAGTCATCCCCTCACCACATCCCCAACTATCCCAACACCCCTAACACAACAACAGCTGGCAGGAGTGTTCATGCATCTTTTTAGCCTCTCCCTAGTGCTTTCGACATGGTCTAGCCAGTCCGACTGGCTGAGAAGCTTTCAGTGGTGGAGATGATGGACACCTACAGGTTCTTCGGGGTGCATCTGAACAATAAACTGGACTGGTCAGACAACACTGAGGCCCTCTACAGGAAGGGACAGAGCAGGCTGTTCTTTCTGAGGAGGCTCAGGTCTTTCAATGTGTTCACTAGGCTGCTACAAATGTTCTACCAGGCTGTGCTAGCCAGTGTCATATTGTTTGCAGCAGTGTGCTGGGGAGGTGGCATTGGGACTGGTGGTGCAATCAAGCTGAACAAACTGGTGAGGAAAGCCAGCTCTGTGGTGGGGATGAAACTGGACAGCGTGGAGGCGGTGACCTCTGTAGTTACTGTGCGGGAAAGTTTAAGACAAGAGCTTTCTAATGAAAAGGGTTTAAAATGAAATGCAAATGAAAAAATTACTTTCTGAAATCTTTAGGTGATATCTCTTTAATTGTTGACTGTTCTGACCAACTCTGTCCCCCATGTGCCTCCAGCAATTATTGGAATGTCAAACAAATTGAATATTGTCTTTCTTTTCATCATGACCTTTTTCTTTTTGAAAAAGGGAAGACATCTCCCTTTCTATGTACTATAATCAATTTTGGATATTTTAGAGCCATGGAAAAAGCTTTTTTTTGCCATGTCACAGTGGGTGCAGGTAGCTTGGAAAATTTCTTGTGTTTTGGTTTCATTTGGCAGTTAGCAGGCTGAAAGACAGGTGATGCATATTTGAACAAAATCTGAACTTGGTAGTAAAAGTGGACATCAGATTGATCTTTATTCTCTGGAAACATCTTTAATTGTTTTAAGATGCTTACCTGTGGAGTTGCAAAGCAAAGCTGCTGTTGACATTTAAAACAATTTAATGGCTGTGTTCAACCTTAGTGTCTGAAGCAAGCCGGCCTATAGGTCAACTATGACAGCAGCTAATTACGACTCATATTTACATTTAGATGTTAGGCGACGACCAGCTGTAGTAAATATTACAGCTGCAATGGAGGAAGTGAGGAGAACCAGCTTAAAGAAAAAAAGTCACATGGAGGAGGTTAAACAACCACAGTACTGTTTGCAGGGCCGGAGTTTTTTTTTTTTTTTACATATTAAATAAATTAAACAAGTGACATAAATGAATGAATGAATGAATAATTCAAGACAAGATGATTCGGATTTCATGATCAATATACCTGCCTACAACTGCTGTGCTGTGACCAAGAGGTCAAGGGGCCCTGTCGTTGCATGAAGTCACTACCTCAATAAGTCAAAAAGCATAAGGCTATGAATCTGAATAAATTTAGGTATTGCCCTTCTCCAGCTGGCCATCCCAAAAATGCACCAGAATACAGGAAATCACATCGACCAAATTCAGAATTTTCTGGGGGAGGACCCCCACACCCCCCTTCCCCCATTTGCACCCACTTTCGTACAAATAAGGTAGGGGGGGTCCTTATGCATCTGTGCCCAGGGGGACAGTAGTTCATAATCCATCACTGTATTACTACAATTTATAATGTAACATTATAGTGTGACATTTGTGTCAATAATTGTCAAGCATAGGTGACTCCACGGTGGTGGGAGGGGGGCCCCAAATCAAATTCTGCTTAGAGCCCCCAAAAGGCAGACTAACTGTTTGTGTCCAGTGCGAAACCAGAAATCAACAGTGAGGTATTTTAACTTTCTAACAAAGTTAAGTTACATCACATACATAACTTAACGTAAGTTACTTCGGTAATGTAAGTATTAGTGTAGTACATTGTACTGAAAAACATCAGGTTACTGAAGCCTGCAATTTGGGTTTATACCTCACCAGTGTTTGTCAATTACTGTAGCCACAAAATCCAAGTTTGGTCAAAGAGGAGGAAGGCAGGGGTGGATTACAGCTGATTTTATGAGTCATCTGTCAGTCATGCAAACACATCTCCACTTGATGTCACTGCTTCTAACTGTTGCTGTATTGGCAGGCAGAAAAAATATGGCTTGCTATTTGATACTGTTAGCATGAGATAGCCTTGTCTGGTATAAGAGATCATTGTTCTGTTGAACGTGCTAAGTTGTTCTCACTAGGAGGATGCAGAGGATGCATATTTTTTTCTTACAAATTACACTTTCAAAATAAGTTTTGAGACTTAGCCTGACCAACTTAAAACTGCAGATAAATGGGCCCAGAAGTGATCCACTGTCACACAAACAAAATAATCAATCTTCCCACAATACAAAACTGTTTAAACTTGAGCAAAAACTTCAACTCAAGCAATAGTGAAACTGCTGTATTGATATATCTTGCTGTCCTTTTTTTAAACTTGTGTTATTGACCAGCTGTAGCAGGAATGTGTGGGAAGACTGACATTTTCCTGTCAGTCTAATCTGCTTCCGTTCTTTCAAGTAGCTGACATGTCTCAGTCAGCCCAAAGCCAAGGCCCCCTCACTTAGTGTCATCTCTTCTGCTGAAGGTGTCTCTTTCAGCTTATCAGCTCCCAGACAGAGCGGCCGGCACCACGTTTTCCAAACCCAATTAAAGAGGTTGTTCCAATTAGTGAACATGAGGACCCTTGCCTCCTCAACCAATGAGCGAGCGGCCCCCTCCAGTCCCTAAACTGTCAGAGTGCTGTACGATTGTGTCTTAAATCATCATGTCTAGACATCTAAACAGCAGTCACCGCAGTGTTTCATTCTGCCCACATGTTGGGAGTTGCTGCCAAGTTGACATCAGTGATACAGGCTGTCAGAATATGTGACAAAATGGTCGTACTTGTTTATGGGTGTATTATTATTGTGATGATGGTACAATAATATACAAACATTAATGAAATGTATATGCAATCAATATAACATCAGTAACAAATGCACACAGATGCTGCCATCAACATGTGTGAGCTAATGAAGTCAGAGCAGTATGTTCCTCTCTCCTTACACAGCGTTATGTATTGAGCCATACTGCTGCTTGTGTTTCCCTTCCTAAGCCCAAAGCTGTGACAGAGAAGAAACACAGATAACACATGCTTTGTGTTCCATCAAAACTTCCCCTCTAACCGTTTGCTTGGTCCTCGCCAATCCACACATGCTATTGAAGAAGAAAAGGGGCTGCCGTAGATCACAAGATCTTGTTTGTGTGAAGTGTTCTGCAGGGTGAGGAAGATAAAGATGGTGCCAGGCTGCTAACTGCTCCACATTATTGCTATATGTTACCATTAGCTAGTTTGCTTTGGAGCAGCAGTGGTGTCATTATTTGTAATCACCAGGAAACATACTGTTGTGCTCTGGCATCTCAGAGACATTAAGTACTGACACAACATTGGCTGCATATTTGTTAACAACAGCAATGACTGATAGAAGAGAAGTGAAGTCAGAATTTGACTTAGCTTTCGCAAGGGAACTCATCTGACACAATGTAGAATCATCATGCCACACATTTCCTTTATATGTTAAAAAATGAAGACATTATGATGTGTTCACACACACAGATACAGAGGTAGCCAGTCTTTTGTCTTTCACGGGCCTCAAGTTTGCTTTTTGTTTGTGATGACCATGTTATTTTCATAGTTAGTGTGCCAATAGGCTGGCTTACAAAGTCAACACATCCTCAAAGCTAAATGGCTGAATAGGTGGATTGCCAATGCCAATGACTGCCAAAACAAAATATATCACTGTTCTCTAAACAACAATGACCGTTGCAGTGCACCAGTGACAGCCATACTGGACCTTTGTAATACAATCTCAGTTTGATTAGGTTTAGGCTTGCTTTCGCAAGGGAACTCATCTGACACAATGTAGAATCATCATGCCACACATTTCCTTTATATGTTAAAAAATGAAGACATTATGATGTGTTCACACACAGATACAGAGGCAGCCAGTCTTTTGTCTTTCACGGGCCTCAAGTTTGCTCACTGTTCTCTAAACAACAATGACCGTTGCAGTGCACCAGTGAAAGCCATACTGGACCTTTGTAATACAATCTCAGTTTGATTAGGTTTAGGCAAGAAAACTACTTGGTTATATTTAGCAAAAAACATTGTCCTCACTGTGCGGACTTTCTTGCTCTTTATACTACTTTGCCTGACTTTGCCTCATGAGAAACACAAATATGAGTCTGTCAGGGACCAAGCAGGAAAGGCTCAAGAACACAAGGTGTAAATGTCAAAAAGATGTTCATTTATTTACAAACTCAATTTAAAGAAACAATATCCAAAAAGTATATTGGTACAAATACAGAAATTAGGAAAAATAACAACTCTAAATAAGGGTCCTAATAACTTAAACTGAGGTCAACTTAAACAAACAGCGACTTAACTCAACATACCTGACCTAACAAATGAGACAATAGGTGGGGGTTATATAGACTCTGGCTAGCCAACACAGACAATAGGGGGGAACAGACATAAACCATTACTTCCATAATGCAAGCGAAACATAATATGAACAGAGACTACAAATGGAAACCTATACATACTCAATATAAACACTCAAATCATGAAGTAAACTTAAAGCTCTTAATCATCTGAAATTAAATAGATCTCAAAGAAAAAGACAGCCTCCCCTCTGGCACCTCCAAGGTGGCCTCCTCCATTTCCTGCTCTGCTTCCATAAGAGGCCATCTTGGATAGCGCCGCCTCCTTTCCAGAGCTGGGGAGAGCTGCATACAACAAGACACACAAGGTGAGTTTCAATTCAAACAAAGGAAATGTTAATTAACAGTCTGTTAACCAAAATGCATGCACTCAAATTAATGAACAACTGTCAATAAACGTGATGTATAGAAAGAAAAGACTGTGTGTCATCATTTAAAATAAAAAGAATGACAAAATACTCAACTTAAAGGTGGTCACTATGTGTGGCCACCACAGAGTCGTATGCTGCACTCCCAGTTGACCTATATGGTTGTTTTCCTGATGAAGATGGCCTGTACCATGCATCGCCTTTCCTTTTCAAGTTCTGGCAGCTTCATTGATTTATATTGTTGACAATTGGCTATATATTGTAAATAATCAGTTTTCTCTCCTTCTTTATTATTTTTTTTTTTTTAGTGGAGTAGAAACCAATTATGTGCTTCTGTTTCATGGAGGAATCAAAACAAGTTTGATTGATTGTCTCTAGGTTTACACCTCTGCACTCTGGATGGCCTTTGAGTCTTTAAGTAGTGGTGGGCGGTGGTTGGTTTTTCGTTTTAGTTTAGAATGAATGGCATCCTGTCATAGACAATGTGGTGTCCTATAGGCCAGACAGCCACTGGCACTCCTGAGTGCACTGCTCTTTTCACTGTAATATTTTATGACATTTATTTCATCATTTTATAATATATCATAATCTTACCTTTAACTTTTACTATGTATCTTTACATGCTTTACTCATTCCTATTATTTCTCAACCTGGATTTAATCATATTCAGATTGTAATATAATGGAATATGAATATCCATGTATGCTTTTAAAAAGCAAAGCAAAATTTCTTTTGTTTTTTTTTACAAATCATCTGCTGTGTCTTTGACCCTTTAATATCACAGGTACTATCAGACTTTTACTTATGAAATCCTGATCACATTTTATGATCCCATATGTATTTCAATTCTGTATCTGACTATGCTTTTCTTCATTAGAAAATTTGCAATGCACAGTTTAGGTCAACAGTTTACCAGTGTCTGCAAAATGTCACTGAAACAGAAGCAAAACGGCACACTGCTCATATTTTTAACAGCTGCTGGCTGTCATATAACTAGCTGAAAGTGACCACTGTATATAGATGAATATTTTGTCTATATTTTATCACTTACAACATAAGGAGCCAATAACTATTAATAAGAATGCCTGTATGTTTTGGTCCTGATATAAATTGGGTTGATCAGCTCAGGAAATCCTTACTAACCTACTGACTGGCAAATACATGACAAGATTTGAGGATGGGCCTGTGCACTGATTGGCTACCAAGTGACAAGTAACATTCAGTCCATGAGTTTATTCATGTCAAAGTTTTTTGTTTTTTTTCTGCAGCTCCCTTCACCACCCCAACCTTGTGATGTGTGACTTGCCAGCATTCACATCATCAAACAGTTGTATGACTATAGAGTTGGTTGTACGAGGATTATAATACTGTGCTTTGAGAATATAACACTCTATCTAATAAATTTGGATTTTAACGACAATGAACAACATCATATGAGGTAGCCATATTTGTTTGTTTTTCAGGCACTTCTGTATAAGTACTATGTGTCATTCAGATATATCAGAGCTTGCTGAAAAAAAATTCAGGCACAGTTATGAATTGGAAGGTGACATGAGCACTATTTGATCATTATGTATATTATATAAATTATATATGTTTAGTCATAAACATAATTGTGATAACATGCAAAGCAGCTTAAGCTTTTGGCATTGTTGACCTAACTAAGATCTAATGTCCAGTTTATTAAGTAGGCGATTAGTTCTTCAAGTTGAATCCTTGTCTTTCCTCAAAAAGAAGACTTTTTCTGCCAAATCTAATCATATTAATTATGCTATAAGTTATCAGTATCTTAGCATAAGGCTGAATAGGAATGAAATGGATCTGCTTGGTCATGTCTATGACAATTACAATTGGCCTGACAATTACTAAATTAAAGCAGCTAATGTTATGACCCACAATTCCATTTGTTGTTACGTGGTAACCTCTAGCAGCTGTAATAATTACTACGGCTGGAAAGGAGGAAGTGAGGAGAAGTAGTATGTATGTAGGTCGGGGATACACGGTTGGGTTAAACAAGCACGGGACTTTCATTCAGGAGTCCACTTTTCTTGTCAGTTCAGTTCAGTTCACTTTTATTAGTACCCGTAAGTAGATTTGTTGTGCAGTGTCGGGAGAGAGAGAGGGCATCTCACAAACATTGATGACAGGACAAGTTAACACAGTACGGGACAGACAAGACATGAGTAGAGAAATGAGAAATGTCGAGTGTGAAACCAGAAGTCAACGATGAGTTCTTTTAACTTACTAATCTAAGTAATGTCTCAACAGAATCTACAACAAGTTACTTACATACTGTATGCTTGTAACAAAAGTTACAGAAGGAGTTTTAACGGAAATCACAATGTCTTCCTAAATCTAACCAAGTAGCTGTCTTGCCTAAAATTCATCAAACTAAATAGTTACTGAGTACCATTCCAATATTTGATAATGATCATGATTATAACTGCGGATGATATTTTAAAGGTACATAATAAATTGCGTTTAGTGACTAAGCATGGAACATTGCTCTGACCTTATTGGATGACCTTGGTGAAACGTAGTTTCTTCTTTGTTGAAGAATAAACTTTTATTTGCTTTTTTTAATACCCTTTTCATAGGCAGATAAACCAGTTGGTTAAGGTTAAGGAAGAATTGTGGTTATGAACATGATATTTTATCATGGGACATAAACCACTATCCACCCATCCACCACCCTGACCTCCACAAACTTACCTTCTGTCGCTACATTAGAGACACACTACTTCCTGCTATGGCACAAAAAATTGGCATTGGATGTAAATGGGAATGCTCTTCCAATATGGACATACATTCCAGGATATAGTGCTGAGACAGCAAGTGGACACATTTTATTCTGGTTTACATATTTGTACCACAAAATATATTGATAATGACGTTTTGAGTTAGGTTGGTTGAGTTTGTACAGGCCTTTTCTTGATTGCTCAAGATAGTTTGCAACTTTGCGTCATTTGCGAAGTGAATCATACAGTGGCACTTAAAGCTCAACACACAGCGACTTGAGAAAACACCTGCATATGTTAAAAAAAAGCAAATGAAGAAACAGCTTCATTAATTCAACAACAAAATTGCAGTGACAATACATGACCAAATGTAGAGGCACACTGCAAATATCAAAAATGACAGCAAGTTGCAGTGCGCTAAGCTTTCAGGATCATGATACAATCCACTTCACACAGCGATTCCATCCATTTAATGATTTCAGTCTGAGAGAACCATGCAGAAACAGGGTTTTACAAATCTGAAAATCATACATATGAATATTTCTGCCTTTTATGCATAGAAAAAAGGGACCATCTTAGGAAGGCATTAGTAACACAATATTCAGACAGTGACTCCTGCAGCATATTTTACTGTCTTGTTTGAAACAGTCAGTGTTAGCTTTGGGCCTTACCCGTTCAATGGAAATTTTTCATGTAGATCACAGTGTTAAACTAAACCAACCAGAGGCAGTATTGAATCCTCCTGGCAGACGAATCCTCATTCTGGAGAGTACATGTGATAGCTCAGCCTGGATGGCAGGTGCCACAGGAAGGTAAGCTGAGGCAGAGTTTAGTTATGGAATAAAATGGGGTGATTTATCTCAATAATGACTCCTTTTTGTGTGACAAGGCAATTTCACTGCCCAGAGGTGTTTTTTTTCTCTCTCTCCTCCTCCCCAGGCTGAAGGTTGTTTTCAAAGGGAGGCAGTGCTGATGGAATGGCCTCAGATCAGACTGGGGACAGGGGAGGAGGCTTTAGTAAACACACATGAGCAATCCTCAAGTTTGGCTGTGTCAGCTGAAGGGGTGACAATAAAGAAAGGGGATGAAGCAGAGCCACTTTCCCACTGGAGAGAAAGACACAGTGGTTTTGAGTTCATCTTTCTTTTCTTTTGAGAAGAGGCTACTGTCGAGCGTTGAGCCTCGCTGCCTTTTGATTTTCATCCTTCCCTTTGATCTTGTCATACAAATCTACCATGTGGCTGCACACTGTATCTCTGAGTATGCACATTAAAAAGCTTGCAATCAAACCAGCAATAACTTAGTTCTCTCCATGGTATCTGAAAAACATCCATTCACTTTAATCTAAGATTACAAGCAGGCATGTGGCCAATTATATGTGGCTATAGGGCTTTGGGAGCAATGTCACAGAAAGCTACATTGAGGATATTTCAGGACACAGCTGGAGGCTACTGGTGTTGATTACATGTAGCAGATGCTATTTTTGGATTAAACTTGCGAAAATGCGAAGGCATACTTACAAAGAAGGCAATTGATTGACATTAAGAAATCGAGGAACAGCAGTACTACACAGCAAACTCTGGGAACAAAATGTGAAGATGAACGATTTGAAATAACAACTTGTGGTGAATGACTTTAATGATGGATTTACCAGAGGGCACCAACAAATAGGAATATGTTCCCGACATTGTTACCTTGGCCAAGAAGGTAATGTTTTCACTTTTTTCTGCTTGTTTGTTTGTTGGTTGGTTTGTCTGCAGGATTACAAATCCACAAAACAAAAGAAAGAAAGAAAAAAGAAAAACAGATTTCCAGGAAACTTGGATGGAGGATGGGCCCAGAATAGACCCCATTATTAATGCATGGATTTTGATGAAAAAAAAAATCAGGCATATTTAGGTGTCTGTTATCTATGAGTGAGTACAATTTGGCGCATATCCTAGCTTAAATTGTGGTTAAGCAGTTATTTAGATTGCTACAGGGCTATCAAGTTTGAAATTATTGAATTAGAGGTGACTGTTGGGCTTTTGGCAGGGGAATGTGCGTACTGAGTGCATCTAGTTTGAGAATGTATTCACTAATTGCCCCACAGTGAGGCAAAATTTAATAGCCAAATTTTCAAGGAATAGGATTTTGTGACAACTCACTGTACAACCTAACAGGGAGTTAAGGTAGTAAGAATGTTACAAGTAAAGTATAAAGGTCAACCACAAGTGAACTAGTCTGCATCTATTGACAAATTCAATCAAAATCTTAGAGTAAGGGTAAATAAAGCAAATTCTAACCAAAGACGGCTTGGTACCAAATTCTGAAGCATCCTTTGTGAAAAGTTGAAACGGATAGTTTTTTTAATGGTTCACACAAATAATTTACTGACATTTTCTAGATCAGATGGAAGCTATTAGAATAACATGTTCAACAGGTAATGTAAATCAATTCTGTTGGTGTTTATCTTTTATACTTAGCTTTAAATGTTGGTAACCTATCCATGAATGCTCATAGGTCCCTCACTTTCTAATAAGCCACTAAGTCTGCAATCATAGATGTTAGTAAGTCAATAAATATAGTAAGTGGCCTAAGGGTCCTCTGATGAATCAACTAAGCTTGCAATAGCGGTTGTCATGCTGAGGGAGGATAAACATCAGCCAAAGGTATTTTTAGTTAGATTATTTCAATTCATTTGGCATGAATGTCCAAACCAAATTTCATGGAAATCCATCAAGACATTTCAGTCTGAGCCACAATTGTGACCCTGATGCTGGCTCCACAAGACAGGAGATCACCAAAGTCATTAGGATTCATTGTCTATATAAAGAAAATTGCCAATTCATTTCACTGGATAAGTAATTCTAATGACACCAGATGAAAAGTTAGTCTTTGATGGCAATGCCAGTGTGCCCGTCGGTCTAGACTGAAATATTTCAACAACTATTTGATGGCTTAATGTTTGGTCCATTTACTCTCCCCAGAGAAAGAATCTGACACACTCTTCCTCTGACTTTTGAACTAGAGCCATTCATTTCTTCAGTACTTTGGTTTATCACTTAAAGCCAGCAAAACTAATGACATTCTATCCTTTGTGTTGTATAATAATCAACAACTGCTAGCATGCTAAAATGCTAAACTAAGATGGTTAATATGATAAACATTATACCTACTAAACATTGGCATACAGTGTAACAGTTGTAACTAAGCAGTCTCACAGAGCAGTTAGCATCCAACACTTAGTAATAATGGTTAATGTTCATTTCATTGTCATTCTACAACCCAGGATTGTACAATAAAATGCCAGTTGCAGTCTCACAGCCTGAGAAAAGAAGCTGCTCTATAGTCTGGTGGGGTGGGTTTTTCATAACTGATCTGAAAAGCATTTGTAGTTTATTAACCATTTATAAAACTGTTAGTTTTAACATAAAGGTCCAGTTTGTAAGAAAGCTGATATTTGACTCTCATTCCTGACACTTTGGGATTGTAGGTCAGGCCAGCCACCATCCCAAATCCACTTTTCTTACAAATAAGACCTTCAATGAGCCCTTATACAAGATGTCTTTATGTTTATGCACTATATTTTCCCTCAGTCTCTAACTATATAGTTTGGATTTCATCACAGCACATATTGAGGTATCTGTTTGTGCTTTTAGAAAACTCATTATATACACAAAAAGTAATTAGGGGTCTTAAATTGCAGCCCTGTCAATTGTCTGTGCAGGTTTCTTTTTGTGTTTTAAGTGTCACCATTTCTTTCTTCTGATTGGCGGTTTCTATTATCTTAACATAAGATGTTAACTTCTGTGCTATTTCTGCTTCTCCACACCACTGTTTCAGAGTTGTCCAGCCTGCCCAAGGCTACAGATAAACATTAGGGTTAAATGAGAAACATTACAGCACACTGTGGAATATGGAATAATTCCAACGGACATTTTTGGGTTGGTAAATGAATCATATCTAACACATTTATATATCCATTAACCTGATATAGTCACTTAATCGAATTGTGTGTGACTTAATTAGACAGGGAGCTCCCATTAGAGTTGGAAATCAGGAAGTCTTGGATGTCAGAATGAGCAGATTGGTCAAAAGAAGCCTGGCTAATTAGGGTCAGCTCTGTCTTTAAGAAACAACATCACAGTGTTAATGTCTCACTGCATTGATTCCACACCACTGGCAGTAATGTGGCTATTGTGAAATGGGTCATGGGTCATTCTTTAAAATTTCATTTCATTGTCATAAGTGCCTTTAGAATAAGTAGACAAGTAATCGAGCTTTTGGTGTGTGAAGAAATGTGTTGATATAATAATCCATAGAGTAGTGCTACACAGGTTTTTTTTTTTTTTAAATATCACATATTGACCTGTCAATGTCCACTCTCATTTAAAGGCCACCATGTATTCCAGAGTTCCGCCCTGCTAAGCAACAGGTATGGTGCGTCACTCTGCTTTATTTAAACACTCTAAATGGTAGACTGCATGTTCATATTGATGTCCTACGTTCCAGGAAGCCATTGGTTTCAGTTCATATCAATATGTTTTGAAATACAGCATTAAACCCCCAAGTTACCAAAATAAACATTAAGAATATTTTACCAACCTAATTTAAATCATATTGGCATGTTGATTGAATCACAGGCAGGTTATAACAACCAATCACTGTCAGCGTGTTCTTGAGTGTTTTGTGTGATGTTGCGTCAATACAATAGTGGAGTCAAGGCTAGAAAATAATACTCAAATGTTCAAGAATTTGAAACAAGGGGCAGAGACCAAGCTCTTACAGATACCCTGTCTGTCACACTTTAGCTTCAGTCAATGTACAATTGAAAAGAAAGCTAAATGTTAATACTGTTGGAACAAATTGTGTGTGTGTCATCTCAAAACGCTTTGTTCCATCCCCTCATAACAAATAATAGAGCAAAAATATGTTTATATAACACAAGCTTGCAACAGCAAATATGTTATGAGTGAGATGTAACTTTGCTGTAATTACTTTTTATCAACATAATGAAGAACCCTTTGTAATGAAAGTATCTATCAATGTTAATACTAACAGCATCTGCAACCTTTGCTGGAATTTGTTTTCCTTGGGCCTCATTCTTCGCAGGTTGATAAGATTAGATTGTTGATGATTTGACAACATCTGGATTTTAGCCTTTAAAGCTGGTTAAAAAATAAGAATAGCTGACAGTTAGCTGGATGAAAAAATAGGGAATAACCTGTCCTTAGTCTACACGAACCACTTTTTATTTAGATACTGCGAGCAAAAACATCTGTTAGACAAGTGAATCCAGAACATATGGCCTTTAATTAGACATTAGAATAAGAAATTGTCATTTGAACAATAAATACTTAGTAAAAGATTAACCTCACAACTCCCTTTGCTGAAAATTGTTAATGCAACAAAACTGTTTTTTTAAAGAGATTTTAGTAAGACTTCATCTGAATAGCATGATTATAATTATCACTTAGAAGTCCTGTGAGTGTTCCTTGGGTAGAACTTCCCTAATCATTGTTCGGACGTTTGTGTTTACTGCCCTCCGAAAGGCTCGACAAAAGTACATTGATGGTATAACTCGTGTTTTCCTTGATCTTCTTTATTTTCTTTTGTTAAATGATCACAGATTCAGGTACACAGGTTCACACACAGGTGACTGCACAGGTACACAGGTCATAAACCTGAAATAAACAACCAAAAGATACAAAGTTATATAAACCATTTTCCATAAAATTATAATTCTTAGCTTCTTTGCCTTTTTACTTTAAGCAAACAATTACCCCTTTAATTTGTATTAACACAATAAACTGTAATAAAGAAAGCGGACCAAATAATGGAATAAGTGTCAATACCAGTCAGCTCAGGATGCTAAACAGTGCTAGCATAACACGCTAATGCTAACTAGCGGAAGTGCTAACGCTAACTAGCGGAAATGCTAATGTTAGCTAGCGGCGCTAATCGCGAGCGATAAATAACAAATAACACCCTTATTTATCTGCTTACTAACAAACAAGCACTAGCACATCATATATTCACAAGCTGCTCATAGTTAGCAGGCTATATCTTAGCAAACGTTACTAGCTCACCAATGGGCCATGTACTCCTGTCGAAATCCCGGACACAACTGATACGATCCGTCAAACCGGAAGTCATGCCGTTATACCGGAAGTCATGTCGACTTTTCAAAATAAATACAGAGGTACAAAATTTCTAAATAAATGACTCAGAGCTGCAAATAATGATTAAATAATGAAAGTCTTAACAATCATACACTAACATCACTCGTAGTCTGACCACATTCACTGGTAATATCCAATTGTTTAACAGTGATCATAGTGTGGCAACACTGTAAATGCTGTGGAGCACAATGTAGAAAAAAATAACAGCACTAACAATGCAGGAACATACAGAGCCTGCTGTCCTCTGCTGCTGAGCTGCTCTGCTGCTGCTCCACCACCCAGCCTGTCTGCTCTACCTAACGAGCCAAGAGACACTGCAGCTGTGACAGTTTGTTTACTGGTGGCGCAACTACAGCTCATAATCCATAAACACGGAACGTACAGTTAGGAAATAATAAGGCATCAGTTACGCTGACAGAGATTTTCGTGGCCCTGCAATGTTAGTTCTCATACATTCTCAGCTGTCCTCCAGTGCCTACACTGCTGAGTGCCCTTGTCCTGCTGTACAACAAGAGAAGGGAGCTCAGTGAGCCACAATGAATTTACTGTTTAATCACACCACAAAAAGTATTAGAAAATAATAACGAATCAGTTCGCTGACAGAGATTTTCATGGCGAAGAGATCGGTGGGACCCAAGCCCAGGTGGCGGACAGAACTAAGCTGTCCGCCTATATCCATCACCCTGGCAGCCCTGGCAGTCCCACTGTACAGCCAGATTGAGGTTGGGAGTCATGGGCAATGATTTACTATTTAATCACGCCACAAATGAGAGAAGAATGAGCAATCCAGCATACCATGTCCTAACTGCATATTCAGTGGTTGTCAGGTGTTAATTGTGCTTGTGATTTTCTAGTTTGTCTGTAGAAAGCCAGCAGCGGAGCTGATGCAGTGTATTATGAGCCACAATTGCCCCACCAGTAAACACATTGAGACTGAAGGCATGTTTTATTCAAAACAATGATATTTATCTACCTGTATATGTGGCGGAAGATCATGTGACATGTTCATAAGCTTGATAACATCTTCTCAGAGGACCTCTTCTTACACTTTCTCAGCTGCTGTTTCCAGTGTTTTGAATCAAACGTATTTGATCGTTGCAAGATTTACATTTACATTTACATTTAGGGCATTTAGCAGATGCTTTTGTCCAAAGCGACTTACAATAATTACATTTGTCACAAGAACGAAACCACAACATATCACCGTCGAAGATAGAAACAATTTTCAAGCCCTCATCTGAGCAAAGTAGCTGCTAGTTATTAAGGATACCTTAAGTACATAAGTGCTATGATATAAGTGCTAAGGGTAAGAACATAAAAGAGGAGTCATGCTATGCGGGGTCGAGGCGAAGTCTGAACAAATGAGTCTTGAGTCTTTGGAAGGAAGATGGCGAGTGATTCTGCTGTCCTGACATTGGTCGGAGTTCGTTTCACCACTGGGGCACCAGAACAGAGAAGAGAGACTTCGCTGGGCAGCTTTTGTTTGCTCTTAGCGATGGCGGTACCAGCCAGCAAGCTGATGTAGTAGAGCGAAGTGCTCGGGCTGGAGCGTGTGGTCTGACCAGTGTTTGGAGGTAGATGGGTGCAGTTCCATTGACGGCCAGCACCATGGTCTTGAATCTGATGCGGGCTGCAACAGGAAGCCAGTGGAGGTCACGGAGGAGGGGGGTCACATGGGAGAATTTGGGTAGATTGAAAACAAGGCGCGCTGCAGCATTCTGGATATGTTGCAACGGTTTAGTCACAGAGGCTGAGAGTCCAGCCAAGAGTGAGTTGCAGTAGTCCAGGCGGGAGATGACCAGCGATTGGACCAGGAGTTGCATTGCGTCCTTTGTGAGGAAAGACCGGATCCTGCGGATGTTGTAGAGGGCAAATCTGCAGGATCGGGCCACTGCAGTGATGTTGGGGGTGCAGGATAGTCCGTCGTCGAGGATTACGCCCAGGTTCCTCGCAATCGATGAAGGCGATACCGTGACGTCCTCGACAGTGACTGACAGGTCCATGTGAGGGCATTCTTTCCCTGGGATGAAGAGGAGTTCAGTTTTACTAAGGTTGAGCTTGAGATGATGCAGTTGTCCATGTGGAGATGTCTGCCAGACATTCCGAGATGCGCTTGGCAATGTGAGTATTGGAGGATGGAGGAAAGGAGAGGAACAGTTGGATGTCGTCAGCATAACAGTGGTAAGAGAATCCATGTGATGTGATTGCAGAGCCTAGTGATCTAGTGTATAGTGAAAACAGAAGCGGTACGAGTACTGAGCCTTGAGGGACACCAGTTTCCAGGGAGCAGGGTTTGGACAAGGAGCCATTCCACGTGACCTGAAAGGTGCGATTTGTCAGGTATGATGTGAACCAGGTTAGAGCAGTCAGTGATGCCAAGTTCGGCAGAGTGGAGAGGAGGATTTGGTGGTTGACTGTGTCAAACGCAGAGGATAAGTCGAGGAGGATGAGGACTGACGAGTGGGACGAGGCTCTGGTGGCACGGAGCGACTCAGTCACTGTGAGGAGGGCTGTCTCAGTGGAGTGAGCAGTCCTGAAGCCTGACTGATTAGGGTCAAGGAGGTCGTTTTGTTAAAGGTAGGAGGACAGTTGGTTGTAGACGGCACATTCCAGGGTTTTAGAGAGGAATGAGAGAAGAGATACAGATCTGTAGTTTTGGTTGTCAGCCGAGTCTAGGGTGGGTTTCTTTAGGAGTGGCTTTACTGTAGCTGTCTTGAAAGGAGCTGGAATATGGCCTGAAGTGAGGGAGGAGTTGATCAGAGTGGTGAGGAAAGGCAAGACGTCGTGTGAGATGTTTTGGAGAAGAGAGGAGGGAATCGGGTCGAGGGAACAGGTGGTGGCACAGTTAGACATCACTAGTGTGTGAGCATCTTCAGAGGAGAGGGCTGAAGCAGGTAAGGCTGTCATCGGTGAGGGTTGGGGGAGGTGCTTTCTGGGAGGGCATAGGAGTAAATGAGGAGCTGATGTCTTTTACTTTCTTGCAAAGTCATCAGCAGTGAGCGAGGAGGGAGGGGGAGGGGTAGGAGGGGTGAGGAGCGAAGAGAATATAGAGAATAGTTTCCTGGGGTTGGAGGCAGAGGAGTTGATCTTTGACAGGTAGAAGGCAGATTTGGCTGCTGAAACAGTTGATGTGAAGTCAGACAGGAGGTGGTGGTAGTGAGCAAGGTCATCAAGATGATGTGATTTTTTCCATTTTCTCTCTGCTGCTCGTAACACCGATCTGTTACATATGTGAACAGAGAAACAAGAGATGTGAAACAGAGAATATTTGATTTTACATAGTTGAGAAATCTACTGGAAAAATATTGGCGTATTGTAATCATCATAGAAAAAATGTTGAAAGGTTTGTGAAACATCAGCAGCAACAAACATCAGATTACATTAAAGTGGAAGAGGTCAGGTTTGTGAAGTACATCAGAAGCTGTTATTTCATAAAATATTTCACTTAAAGGCAACTGCAAAATGTTTAACTCATAATTGGATAAACTTGATACCACATGATCCCGTCCATTTTCTATGTAAATATAATTTCAAGGCTTCCTTTGAAACACTAATAAATCAGGGGTACTTATCAACTATGACAACTGTTCTTTATTTCACTGTAATTAGATTGTAATTGTTCAGTCCTCTGTAAGAAACATGCTGAAAAATATAGAAATAACCTACCATTTCCTTTTTGTTTTTTGTTTTGAAATTATTATCAAACAATCACATCTTGGAAGTTGATTTACACAATGAAATGCACAGCTACCAAAGCTGGTCAAAATCCTACAGTGTAGCATTTTGGAGAACTTTCAATAATAATGTATGAGTCGCAATTGCCGCACCAGTAAACACACTGAGACTTTGGCTGTTGTAACTGCAGTGTCTCTGGGCTCGTTAGGTAGAGCAGACAGGCTGGGTGGCAGGCCAGTGGCAGCGGACAGCCGGTGTCTGGCCTGTCAGCTCTACCTAACGAGCCAAGAGAACTTATGACAGTGAAGAGCTGGTCCGGGGGGTGAGTGACCCTGACAGGAGCAGCAGAAGACTGGAGGAGAGGCCATAGAGGTAGGTGTGTTTGATCCATAATAACGTGGCTCAGAAGGGACGGAAGGAAAAAGCAAAAGTATTCCGAGGTAACACAAAACACATTACGAGGGAAAGGCAAGGCAAGGCAAGGCAAGGCAAGTTTATTTGTATAGCACAATTCAGACACAAGGCAACTCAAAGTGCTTTACAGGTGCATACAATTACAGTAAAAGCAATTAAAAAACATTAAAACAAAACATTAAAACAAGTTAAGAAATAGGAAAATAGGCTAAAATAAAAGTTACAGTGCAGTTCAAAACCTAAAAAGCAATTAAAAAAAAAACATTAAAACAAAACATTAAAACAAGTTAAGAAATAGGAAAGTATGCTAAAATAGAATAGGTTTCCTATGCCAGCTTCCTGGTTTTTGCTGGATTTACCTCCCATTGTTCTACTTGTCACTCATTCCAGTGCACTTTATATTTATCCTTAAGACCCGGTCGTCACCGCGAATTCAGTTTGTTTACGCTACAAATTCTGAAAAAGCAGCCAACCAGCGGTGATAACCTTAAGAGACCCCTTCACTCCACTTGGTTCCACTTGACCCTGAGTTGGCCCCCAATCCAGCGGTAAAACAGCTTAATAGGAAAAAACACCTTTTCTTCCTATTAGCTCCGACGTTCCCAGAACCCGGTATTACTCTGCCCTGAATTGGTCCAAGTCGCCCAACTATCACAATGATCAATAGAAATCCAGCAAAAATCCAGCAAAACTATACGAAAGCTGCAGTAAACAGTATTACTGCAGTTTTCTAGGCCTTGGGAAAATACATTAAAACAAAACATTAAAACAAGTTAAGAAATAGGAAAGTATGCTAAAATAGAATAGGTTTCCTACGCCAGCTTCCTGGTTTTTGCTGGATTTACCTCCCATTGTTCTACTTGTCACTCATTCCAGTGCACTTTATATTTATCCTTAAGACCCGGTCGTCACCGCGAATTCAGTTTGTTTACGCTACAAATTCTGAAAAAGCAGCCAACCAGTGGTGATAACCTTAAGAGACCCCTTGTCTCCACTTGGTTCCACTCGGCCCTGAGTCGGCCCCCAATCCAGCGGTAAAATAGCTTAATAGGAAAAAACACCTTTTCTTCCTATTAGCTCCGGCGTTCCCAGTACCTGGTATTACTCTGCCCTGGATTGGTCCGAGTCGCCCAACTATCACAATGATCAACAGAAATCCAGCAAAAATTACTATTCACAATAATAGAAAACAAAAGTCACAGAGAAAATAAAAGTTACAGTGCAGTTCAAAGCCTTAAAATTGCTTCAGTGAAAGGCAGTGGCAAACAGAAAGGTCTTACCCTATATGAAAGCTGCAGTAAACAGTAATGTTTTCAGCCCTGATTTAAATGAGCTGACAGTTTGTGCACACCTCAGGTGTTCAGGGAGTTTGTTCCACTGGTGAGGACCATAGAAGCTAAATGCAGCTTCACCCTGCTTGGTTCTGACCCTGGGGACACTGAGTAGACCTGTCCCTCATGACCTGAGGGCTCTGGGTGCTTCATATCCCACTAGCAGCTCTGACATGTATTTAGGTCCAAGACCATTTAGTGATTTGTAGACCAGTAACAGGATTTTAAACTGTATCCTTTGGCTCACAGGGAGCCAGTGCAGGGATTTAAGGACAGGTGTGATATGGTCCATTTTCCTGCTGTTGGTCAGGACTCTGGCAGCAGCATTCTGGATGAGCTGCAGCTGCTTGATTGATTTTTTACTGAGACCTGTAAAGACACCATTACAATAATCTAACCTACTAAGAATAAATGCATGAACTAGTTTTTCCATGTCTTGTTTAGACAGAAGTCCTTTAATTCGTGCAATGTTTTTGAGATGATAATAGGCTGATTTAGTGATAGTCTTTATGTGGCTGTTAAAATTCAGGTCTGAGTCCATAACTACACCCAGATTTCTGGCTTGGTCAGTGGTTTTTAGTGTAATTGAGTGAAGTTGGCCACTGACCTCAAGCCTTGCGTTTTTGGGACCAAAAACAATGACCTCTGTCTTTTCAGCATGGAGCTGAAGAAAGTTCTGGCCCATCCACTGAGTGACTTGTTGGATACATTCACTCAGCGACTGTAATGGACTGTATTCATATGGTGACACTGTGATGTAGAGCTGTGTGTCATCAGCATATGAGTGGTAAGAGATGTTATGATACTCCATGATCTGGGCCAGTGGGAGCATATAGATATTAAACAAAAGTGGCCCGAGAATAGAGCCTTGGGGGACTCCACATGTCATCTTTGTTCGCTCAGATTCACAATTACCTAGCGACACAAAGAAGTCTCGATCTTCTAAATAAGATTTGAGCCAATTTAGCACCGTACCAGAAACTCCGACCCACTTCTCCAGTCTGTCGAGCAACATGTTGTGATCAACTGTGTCGAATGCAGCACTAAGATCCAGCAATACCAACACTGAAGTTTTTGATGCATCAGTATTAAGGCGTATGTCATTTAACACCTTAATAAGTGCAGTTTCGGTGCTGTGGTGTGGTCGAAAACCAGACTGGAAAGCGCTGAAGAGATTGTTTTGGGTCAAGAAAGAGTGAATTTGTTGATAAACAACTCTCTCAATGATCTTTGACAAAAATGCAAGGTTTGATATGGGTCTGTAGTTACCTAATACTGAAGCATCCAGATTAGGCTTTTTTAAAAGAGGTTTGATTACTGCAGTTTTCAAGGCTTTGGGAAAATGTCCCGACAAAAGAGAAGTATTTACTATCCTCAATATTTCTGGTGCAACACAATTAAAAACATTTTTCAACAAATTTGTAGGCAGCATGTCAAGGCAGCAGGTCGTGGATTTTAAATTCTTAGCCGTTACTGTCAGAGATGCATGGTCTACGAGTTGAAACTTTTCTAGATGTCTAGAAGATTGAGGAGGAACTGGTGACATAACCAAGTTTCCTGAGAAGGAGCCAGTTACTGTTTGTCTTATCCTCTGAATTTTATCTGTAAAAAAGGCTGCAAAGTCATTGCATGACTTGTTGGACAGCAGTTCAGGAGGAACAGATACTGAGGGATTTGTCAGTCTGTCGACAACAGTGAATAAGGTGCGGGCATTGTTGGTGTTATTTTTAATAATCTCAGAGAAAAAAGACTGCCTTGCCTTTTTCAATTCTTGGTTATAGATGTGAAGACTCTCTTTATAAATGTCATAATGTACCTGGAGTTTGGTTTTTCGCCATCTGCGTTCAGCCTGCCTACACACTCTTTTTTGAGCTTTCACCAGAGTGGCGTTCCTCCATTGTGACTTTTTCCTTCCAGATATAACTTTGGTCTTAATCGGAGCAATGGCATCCATAACAGTCATAACATTGGAGCTGAAATTATTAACAAGGTCATCAACAGAGTCTGAGGGCAGAGTTGGTGATGATGTAAAAGCCTGAGTGAATAATGCACCGGTGCTATTGTTAATAGACCGCTTTCTTATCACCTCTGCTTCTCCTTTGCTACAATTAGCAGGGATGGTCATTTTAAACTGAACACAGTAATGATCAGAAAGAGCAACATCACTCACCACAACATCAGAAATGTTTAGACCCTTAGAAATAATTAGATCTAAGATGTGGCCCTTGTTGTGTGTTGGATCTGTCACATGCTGAGAAAGTCCAAAGATATCCAGAATATTTAAGAGTTCCTTTGCACATCCATCTTTCACATTATCAATATGAATGTTAAAATCACCCACTATAACCACACAGTCAAACTCAATGCAGATAATAGACAGTAATTTGGAAAAATCATCAAAAAACAGTGCATTATATCTCGGGGGCCTGTAAATGGTTAGTAATACTGCACGACAGGAGGCTCTCAACAGAACAGCAATGTATTCAAAGGAGTTGAAGTTACCATACAACATTTTCCTGCATTGGAAAGTTTCATTAAACAAAATGGCGACTCCACCTCCCTTCTTATCCACTCTAGCTTCACTCATGAAACTGAAGTTAGGAGGCGTTGATTCAATAAGAACTGCTGCACTGTTGTCTTGGCCTAACCAGGTTTCAGTTAAGAACATAAAGTCAAGGTGGTTCTGTACAATATAATCATTAATTAAAAATGATTTACATGCTAATGACCTGACGTTTAATACTGCTAGATTCAATGTGCTAGAAGCAGTATCTATACAACTATGGACTGACTGTAGTCGACATGGAATGAATGTTAAATGTGACATTACCCTGTTTCTTGGCAATTTAAACATTCTTTTTCTATTACCGATCATAACATGAACTGAAGAAGCTTCTAGTACACTGGGCCCCGACTTTCGCTGGAAATAGTCAGGAGTGACATCTTTAGAGCCTGGACCCATAAAACATCAGCAGTCAGAGACAGAAAGATCTAAGTGTGCTGAGCTCTTATCAGCTTGGGGAGGATGATGCCTGTATGGAAGGGGTGGGGGTGGTGTGTGTCTTAACTTTACTGAAGGCTGAGGGTGTTTCAGGGGAATGAGAGGAGAGAAAATTGCAGTAGGGCGGGGGGTGAACTGTGTCCCAGCGATGACCAGCTTGTTCATTTGGTCAGTGAACTCCATGAGGGGGGACGAAGGCGACAACATGCCCACAGTAGATGGTGAACTGGGTGGGGTTTGGGGTGGTGAAGACAGTGGAACCTCACAGAGAGAATCCTCTTCCTGTTCACCCTGATGTCTCTCATGAGTGGAGCTCACTTCAGCTGGGGGCTGTGCTCGGTTTCCTTCGTGATTATCTCCTGTTTGTTTCGGCCTGTCTTGCCTCTTGTCCTTGGTGGAGGGAACAGATTGGTGACGCAGGCAGAAAGATATGTTGGACATAAACAATTTGACTCCTGACCTATTTAGGAAGAGTCCATCTTGCTTAAAAAGATGTCTGCGGTCCCAAAAGAAATTGAAGTTGTCCAAAAAATGCATAGAATGGACATTACATGCTTTGGAAAGCCATGTGTTCAGTGCCATCAATCTGCTGAATCTCTCAGCACCTCTTCTGACTGGTGGAAGGGGGCCACTGATTAAAACCTCAACATCCAGGGAGCTGACTGTGCTCAACAGATCAGTAAAATCTTGTTTGAGCATTTCGGACTGCTGCTTTACAATATCATTCATCCCCGTATGCAAAATGATCTTTTTGACAGTTGGATTTGCTGCAACAATACCAGGGATTCTCGCTGTCATGTCAGGAACCATATCCTTTGGAAAACAGAGAACCTTCATGTTTTCACCGCACATGAATCTCACATCTTTAACAGTGGCATCTCCCACAATCAGAGTTTGGGGCCCAGTCGTTAGCTTTGCCTGCAGCCTGTTAGCTTCTGATTTACGTTCAGCCCTTACCCTTCTCTGTGGCGATGAATGGTACAGGTCATCAGATGGAGATGCAGAATCTCGGCGTAGTGGAGCAAATCTGTTTTGCATTTTGACAGTTTGTTGTAAGGGATGTTTGCTGTTGGTCTTTCCTTTAGCAGCTGACCACGGCTGTGTCCTGCTCTGCATTGGAGTAGAGGAGGAAGAGGATGGTAGTGCTTGCCAGCCGGTAGCATCAGAGATCTCCGGGTGGACGGTTCTTCCTGTTGTTCTTCCACCCATGTTCCAAGGAGCAGAGTTCTTCTTCGGCTTTGCCCCAAGAGTGTTCCAGGGAGGACTTCCATGTGAAGATTTACTGCGGAGATCACAGCTCTCCCGTTTCTTATCAGTGCTAGGTAGCTGTGTGTTAGCGTTCTCTTGTCCGCTGAAAGGAAGAGTGGTTTCATTTCCACACAGTCCGTTAACCTCCACATTAACTTCTAATCTGTGGATTTTGGTTTCCAACAAAGTGATCTTCTGCATGAGTTTGTGGAAATCGTCAGTGGTGAAGGGTGGCATCCTGTTGCTAGTTAGCTTCGGCTAACAGGCTTGTGCTACCTCTTAGGCCTCGTTCAGAAAGTGTTGAGGAGTTCGGAAAAAATGTTGAAATGAGCCAGCAATGTACTTTATCTCCAATTAATTATGCTCCCAGTGGTTTCGAAATATCCAGGAGTCACTGCCTGTAATCTCTCAGTGAAGAAAAAAGAGAAGAAAAAAAAGAATAATAGTGGAAAAAGGCAAGCAGAAGCGAGAGCAAGCAGAAAAGCGTCTGCACCCAAGCAGATACAGGAAGCAGGAGGAAAGCAATAGTATTGAGAGGTAATACAAAAGTATTGCGGGGTAACGCAACAGTAGTCCTAAAAAAAATTCTCGCCATGACCCTTAGGGGGCTCCATAGGAACACACATAAAATGAGACTTATGAATTGATCCATTGCCTCAGTACTTGCATTACGTAATGTAAAGTATATACAGTTCAAAAGGTAATTTATAGGACAAAAATAAAATTAAAAAAGCAAGTACCACCAGGGTGGTTATTTAAGTTATGTTCTCTACAGAGTTTTGGTACTGACTGACTGATGCTGGTACTCTAATATGTCAGTGCAATAGAAAATATTGGTTTATTGTATAAATTCCAACAGCAAAACTGACACTTTTGAGCACACAAAACAATTTTATTAAATTCTGTTTGTATTGGCCAAAATCCTGTTTTCCTTGTGTAGCAGATTGGACTGCTCCTTTCCTGAGGAGGGGCTGTGTGAAGTGTGGGTGTGGCAAAAGTGATATAATGAGTGCACACCTGTGGGTGAAAGGACAACAGGAGAGTGTGTGTGTGAGGAAAAGCAGAGACTGGGAGCAGAAGCAGAGGAAGAGGGTCTGGAAAGGAAGGAGTGTTTGGAGAAAAAAACACGGGAGAGACCAAGTATCAGGACCAAGGTTCCACTATCATCGGAGCGGGTTTGGAAAAGTTTTACCTTTTTTGCTGCTGATACATGTGTGAACTACAGCTCCTGACTGTGAGTTTTTAAAATTGGATCCTTGCTCTTCATTGGGACACTTAGTATCCTTTTTGCCCAGAGACCGCCTTCCTTGAATTCATCACTGCTCCTGCATTTCACACTAGCCCACATCCCCATACCCTTTCATAAACCTTTACTATTCAAATGACTTTAAAGCACAAGAAGGATATTTAATTTGGATGAATTGATTTATGTTATTTATGATATGATCTCTTATATGACCCAGGACCAATTATGAACTGTACTGAAGAGTCAAATTTATTTTGTCCTGAAATTTTGTTCAAAGTATTAATAATTACTGAAGTTTAAACTTGAAGTGGACATTCTTTTGATTTTTATTTAAACCTATTCTTTAGACTTTTTGTGGTTTGTATGCTTATTGAGGCCGAAAACCCTGAGGTATCTTTTATAAATTCAATATAATTCATGTTATATCTGGTGCCCTAATTAGAATACTTGTAGGCCTTCTTAAGTTACGCTATACTTGATAGTCAGTTTTGAACTGTATTTTGAGTGTTTGTAATACGGGACTGCCTGTTGCTTTGAGTTTGATCGTTTGCTGTCACTACATGATCCATGAACAAAAGACACCTACCTAGATCTCAGTCCTTTCGGAAATACAGAACAAAACGAGTACTAGTGTACTACTATACTAGTGCAAAAGCTGCTGCTAGTCAGGTTTCTATTTAAATGCAACACAAGTTGTACCCAAAATTCTAGAAAATCTGCAAAATAAAATGCAAATGAATATGTTCCCATCCACTCCATTATGTAAGTATTAGGAGTTGGTTCACAAAGGTAAACAAATGGTGGAGCAAGTTGTCCAGTTGGTTGCTATAACACTCGCCTAACACGAGGATGACAGCACCAATTAAAGCTCAAATTAATGAAAACCATGTGGAAAACATGATGGAAATATGGCATTTGTGTCAAAGCTTCAGTGGACAACATGATTCATGTGCATTGTAATCTATTGTCTTAGTCTGTTCTAATTAGGGCCCGAGCAGGAAACCTGCGAAGGCCCTATTGTATCTGTAGGCGGAATTCTTTTTCTTATTATTCTTCCTTCCCCAAGATCGCATATTTGGCAGCCTGAACATACCCCAAAACTCACCAAACTCGGAACATATGTCACATCTGGGGCAAAATTTGATAATTCGACATAATTGGGGGTGGGTGTCATCTTGAATGGCGTGCGGCGATTTTCATTTTTCCGACGCTGTTTTCGGGACTTTAGGATGTTTGCAGACTCATCAAATTTGGCTTGTAGCTTCTAACCCATGAGTATGTTAATTCGATACCACAACTGCCCTCATGCGCGGCAGGACAGCTCAGTAGCGCCCCCTAACGCCCCCTTTATGGCTTTTCCCATGTTGTTTTTTTCATTTCTATGCCTTGTACTTTATTTAGCTTGTCCTACAGATTTAACGCCACAGACTTCATAGTCACTAAGTATCATCTTCTGACCTTGATGATGACACCTTGTCAAAAGCTTTCGCCTCCCATATACCTGGTGGGCGTGGCGGTGGGTTAATTTCGATGACCCCCTTATGGCTTTTCCCATTCTGTATGGACCCAATTTCTATGCCTCGTACTTCATTTAACTTGTCCTACAGATTTAACACCACAGACTTCACATTCACTCAGTAGCATCTTCATACCTTGAAGATGATATGTTGTCAAAAGCTTTCGCCTCTGTTATACCTGGTGGGCGTAATGGTGCGCTCCATTTTGATGCTTCGCCATAAGCAGGAAGTCCTTATAACTTCGACATACAATTTCCCATCTGCATCAAATTGCTCACACATGTAGAGGGGCTTGCCCTGAATATGTCTCTGCATCAATACTGTGTCATATCTATAGCGCCACCCACTGGACACAGGAAGTCTCTGAATATGTCACTGTTGTGTTTTCAGTGACACAGATCCCATTTAGGTAGGAACTTTTCCACAGACAACGGGCGAGCACACATCTGGCCGCACGCCCTCCGACGGTGCCACAGCCCGACGTACGTGGGGCGAGGGCCCGTTCATCGCTGCTTGCAGTTTTAATTGTTGTTGTATTTTGCTTTTATCAGTACACCAACTGATGATGAAGTGATATTTCAGATTTTCTTTCCAAATTCCAACATTTCCACTGCTGCTTTTATGTGTGTTGGATATACTGGTAAGGCAGGTTTGGTTATTAGCAATTAGTAATTACTAATTATACTTATTAAAATTAATAATACAATTATTAATGTAAATTAATAATTGCGGTGCACCACCCTGGACTCAGGAACCAATAACCAAACAGCAAAACAGCTTCAAAAAGGGGCGTTCACAGTGAAGGAAGCGAGAATCTGTATTTGAGTGTGTATATATACATATATAAGCATTCTAGTATCCATTTGTGCGGCATTGAGTCGTAGGCTTTCTTGTAGTCAATCCAGGCGGTGCACAGATTGGTCTGTCTAGTCTTGCAATCTTGATCTTGGGTGACTGCTCTATCGATCAGCAGCTTGCATGTCACACAGAATGTGGTTTCGTGACAGTTTATATGCCGGCAGCTCCTTCCTCTCTCATTTGGTGTATTATTTGTGTATTCTTGTCTTTATTTTCAAATCTGTGTCAAGTGGACTATGAATATAGTCCACTGGACAATTTACCCATTACAACGGACTTTCAGAGGACATGGCAACCGCCAGAGTCGCCATGGATTGTCAGCTGGCCCAGCAGGCGACGAAGACGGAGGAGAGAGCCGAAGCATCTCAGCTGCAGGGCTGCTTTGAACGAACTGGAGAAATACATGGAGACCATGCTATTTTACATCAAAAGCTGTGCAGAAAACGTCACCATTGACAAACGCATCCGGAGGTTTCCCAACCAAAAACCCTGGATGATGAGTGAGGTCCAGACTCTCCTTAAAAACTGGAACACCACCTTCAGGTCAGGTGACAAAGCACACTACAGCACTGCTAGAGCTAACCTTAGAAGAGGCATCAAGGAGGCTAAGGAGGCCTACAAGCAGAGGATCGAGGACCTCCTGACACATAACAACCCAAGGAGGGTATGGCAAGGAATACAGCATATAACAAACTACAAATGTAGCACAAACAGAACTGGAAATGCTGATGCCTCTCTAAGCTGAGGAGCTAAACCGTTTCTTTGCCAGATTTGAAACTAACAAGCCTGCCCCTACCCACCACCAACACACACACACTCACACTGCAGGAATAGGGTGCGAGGTGTGTGCTGCTGCAGTTAATCTGAGAAAGGCTGCCGGACCTGATAGGGTATCGAGCTAGGTACTCCAGGCATGTGCTGACCAGCTTGCTGGGGTCTTCACGAACAGCTTCAACATCTCCCTGTCACAAGCCATCATAATGCCCTTTTTAAACTCAGCCACCATCATCCACGTACTGAAAAAGCTCTCTGAGGACCTAAACAACTACAGACCAGTTGCACAAACACCAGTGATCATGAAGTGCTTAAGAACCCCAAAGTGGACACAAGAGTAGGAGCAGTTTCAATGGGATTTATTTGACAGAGCAAACAGGAGTTAGTGTGAGCAAGTCTTGGTAACTCAACTATGGGTGAGGCGCACGAGGCACACGGTGAACTGGCGGACTGAGGTGGAGGTAAATTGGATTGTGAGGAGGTGCTGTGGCTGGGAGGCAGGTGGAGTCGAGTGCTGATCAGAGTGGTGGTCATTGGTGGAGAGGCAGAGAAGCAAATCAGAGTGCAGACGAAAACTAGAAACTCTCTACAAATTATTTGCACAAGTAGAGCAGCTAGATACCACATCGACTGATAAAAATTATCTGGCAGCGAGTAGACTGGAGATCAGGGACCTTGAGCAAGTGCTGATTAGCCCAAACGCACTGCAAGTGTATGAGTGGAAACAGCAGCAGCTCCAGCACAGAGAAAACTCCGCCCAGCCACCCGCAGCACCTCTGAAACACGAAGTACAAAACAAAACACAACCACAAAAACCCATAACCAGTCCAAAATATGACAACTGTGCTTGATTGGCCAGCCAACTCTCCTGACCTGAAGCCCATAGAGAATCTACGGGATATTGTCAAGAGGAAGATGAGACACCAGGCCCAACAATACAGATGAGCTGAAGGCTGCTATCAAAGCAACCTCGGCTTCCATAACACCTCAGCAGTGCAACAGGCTGATCGCCTCCATGCCACACAGCATTGATGCAGTAATTTGTGCAAAAGGAACCCCGACCAAGTATTGAGTGCATAAATTAACATTTCTGTATTATAAATCCTTTTTTTGATTGGTCTGATGCAATATTGAAATATTTGAGATATTGGATCTTTGATTTTCATGAGCTGTAAGCCGTAATCATCAAAATGAAAACAAAATGAAGCTTGAAATATTTCACTTAATGTGTAATGAATCTAGAATATATGAAAGTTTCACTTTTTGAACTAAGTTAGTGAAAAAATGAACTTTTCCATGATAATCTAATTATCTGTATATCATGGCAGTTTTAAATTCCAATAATTTTTAATTTTTCTGTGATGGAATGAGTGGAACACATACTAATTTGTCACAAAGATCATTTAAGTTTGGTTCACTAATGAATTTTTTTTAACTTTGTGATTGTGATTGATAACAGCTGATCACTTTTCTGGGCCCATTCTAAGATGGCTTGTTTGATACACCCATTAGACTCAGCCACAAACACCACGATGGGAAAGTCTAAGGAGCCCAGCACTGATCTGAAAGAGTTCATTATTGACTTGAACAAGTCAGGAAAGTCACTTAGAGCCATTTCAAAGCAGTTACAGGTCTCAAGATAAACTGTGGTAACAATTGATTGTTTTGCTGCTAGTGGATCTGGTGTTTCAACAGGACAGTGATCCTAAATACACATTAACAGTGGTCAAGGAATGGCTAAATCAGGCTACAATTGAGGTTTTGGAATTGTCTTCCCAAATTCCTGACTTGAACCCCATCAAGAACATGTGGAAGAAACAAGGTTTGTGCCAGGAAGCCAACAAATTTAGTTGAAGGTAGGAGTTAGGAGTGGTTACAAATTCAGCCAGAGGACTACCAGAAGATTGTAGATGGCTATCAAAAGCACCTAATTTAGTCAAGCAAGCAGAGAATGCAACCAACAAAGCCAACCAGTCAGAGGCAGAGTAGGGTAGGACTTGTGAGAACATAAGTGGGATCCATAATAACCTCTCTTTTACATCATTATTATCAATGTCCATTTGTGTTTTTATAAATATCTCATTAAACAATACAGCAGCCATTCGATCACTGTACAAACTCAAATACTCCAATAACATAACACGTCCTCTGAGTCCACATTTGCCAATGATGCCACAAACACTAATAAAAGTGTCTGCGTTATTGTTTCCAAAAATCTACATTTCTGGCTGTCCAGATGAACATTGAAAACAGAGTTGCTTAATATCTGAAACGTTGTTACGAGTGTACAAAAGGCCAATGCAAAGAAAAAAAACTTTGTTTAAAGAAATACCTGTGTATGTGTGTAGAGGCGTTTTGTGCTATGGTCATTAACAGGCATGTGTCAAGTAACACAGTCGCCAGTGTGTTTTAAAAAACTGTGAAATATGCACAATAGCTCACTATATTTCCCTAGAAAGTGATGAAAATTCTAAGTTAGTTTGACTTTAAAACTTTTAGAGGCTTTACCACATAATCAAGACCAATGGAAACACCCTTTATGTGGATATGTTTATATGAGAAATGGTTGAATATAAATGTACTGAATAACGAAAACATTAGTGGTCACCTCTGTCTAGAAATGTTGATGTCAGCCTTAAAAAAATCCATATCAGTTGAATCCTCCCACACACACAAGCTCAGACACAGTCCCGCCTCAGGTTGGCCCTTGCTTGTTTGTGATAAATGCAGCATTTGTGTCCAGGGTGTAGGCTTATTTCTGCTCAGTTGCCTGCTCTGGCTAAGCTAAGCCCTGTGTTGCTGATAATGACAGCTGTGAAAGGAGTGGGGGACTGAATGAAAACCAGTGGGGGTGGTGAGTAACTGTGGATCCAGTCACTCTTCCCTGCCAGGCCTGTATTTACCATCCGTCTGTGTCCTGCAGTGTCACACAGGGGTGCACAACGCTCTAACTCACTTCTACTCTGTTTACACGTGTAAGGGCCTATTTTTCTCTATAAGCCAGAACAGTTTCCATTCAAAAGTGCCATTTCTTGTGCAAGGAAAATCCATAACCTCCAGCACATTTATGTTTGCTACAAAATTGCTTTCAAAAACATATATTTGCTTTAAGAAAATACATTTTTATCCAAGTAGGAGTCAACAGGAGAAATGCTGAATGCTGAAATTGTGATGAAAGGGTATAGACTGCTTGTCTTTTGTGATGGATGTGTTTCTCATAAACTACAGAGATTCAAAGATTCAAGATTCATTAAATTGTCATTATGCAACACAAGATTGTATATTGTTAATTTTGTTGTAATTTCCGACACATATACAAAAACTATACAGACCAATGAATAAGTAGTAATAGGTAACAAATATAAACTATTCACGGTGGAGTGTTGAGGATAAATTGCAGAGTCTTACAGCCTGAGCAAAGAAGCTGCTTTGTAGCCTGGTGGTACGGCAGCAGACAAATGTATCTTTTGCAGACAGATATTACGAGTAATATTTAGTTTTTCAGTTGCTGTATTACTGCCTGATTATTGTCTGTTAGTGTAAAAAAACCTGTGCAATAGTAAAAGGCTGGTACTATACATTAATTATCATTACAGAAAAAAGAGAGAATAAAAAAGATAAAGGATGTTAAAAAGAAATCTAAATACATGTACATTAACTAAAATTAAAGGTTTCTAACACATCATAAACAATACCAAAATCAAAGAATTAAAAACCCCTGTCACTATGTACTTATGCCCCCGGTAATGATGTGACAGCTTACGGTTGCCGGTTGTCATAGTAACATAACACGCTTTGTGACTGGTGAGTTCCAAGTGCGCAGCAGTCAGAATATGGCTGTCAGAGGAAAACAATTTTAAAAGAGCAAAAAAATAAATGCTGATGCAGTGAACCAGCAGGCCAGAACAGATAAAATCATGGTGTGCAATGAAAGCCACCTGACCTACAGCTTTACAGACAGGATTTGGTTGATCTCAGGAAATAGTTTTTTTTCTGCATCATTTCAATCAGTTTTAAGAAATATTGTCCATGTAAACGCAGCTTTTTTGGGGATAACACATTCATTCACAGCATCACATTTGTGTGAGCTGATTTTCTACCTGATGTAGAAAATGTTCTGCCTACATGTTTTCAAGGATTTAAGCAACTGGCATACTTATTTTTTCCCCTCTTTAATGTTTATTTAAAAATTTATGGCACATCACAGCCTGATGAATCCTTTCATTTTGAGCGTTTGACATCCACCCTCTATTATTTCACTTCACCAAAACCAGACGAACCAAGCACGTGGATTCAAGTCAGTTAATACTATACTATACTACAAATAGTATTACATTTGCCTTCTACTCTGAATAAAGATAGTCTCTTGCATATAGACTGTCTTTGATCAATTTTATTTGTATTACAGTTTATTTCACAGTGCTTTAGCAGATTACTGACAAGCTGACAGTCCAATACAAACAATTGAGATGAATGTACTGTACATAGAAATTTAAAAAAACAAAAGTGAAATAAGAAAACCAATAAATTGAGGCCAGCAGAGAGACCCCTTTGGACCCCAGCCAGAGATTCATTTATTTTCTGTGGAAGTAAACACAACACATGGGCCACCAGATAACTGTCATATATTCATCTTCACTAACTATAGATGTAGGTGTTGCAAATATGTACTGACACACCCCCAAACACACCAGGAGAACCTCATATTGTCTGAACACTTCGTTTCAGTGTCTCTTTAATGTCCCCTCTTGAGAAGCCCAGTCTGCTCTGATTGGTCAGGTCTCACTGGCCTAAACAGGCACCACCCACTGTGTTTCCACATCAGCTCTGCTGATTTTTTAAAACCACGGACGTGCTAGGCTGAGGGCGGTGACTGTATGGTTGTGGCATCACAACCTTACGGGCAAGCCACATGGCTGCTTCTGTAGTGCGTGGCGGCTGCATTGCTGAGCTGCAGCTGCTCACTTGCATGTTTGTGTTCACACAGGCAGGGTTGCTGCTGCAGCGCAGCTACTGTCTGTCCTATCTGTTTACCTTTTGATAATTATCAATAAATATGATGACGCGATTTGCCTTTACCCCAGCTGAAAGAGCAAGAAAGCAGAAGGGGGAAAGAGAGGGAGGGCCTGCCCTTCACCTGTTGTGTGTATTCTCTTCATGTCTATGACATATTATAGATACAGACATTAAAACTGTAGTAAAACACTGGTATAATGTCGATATGACTGTCTACAGGTCGTTTTTAGGTCTATTTTTGCAGAGAACCGTGCGCATGTCCTGGTAAAAATAGGTGAGACTCCAAATCTCTAGATGACGCACCGCTGCAGCCTCGCTTGACACATGCGTGGGAAGCCCAACTCTTGCTGCCAGTGTGGCTGCTCTAACATGGACACTGAAATTAAAAGCAAGAGGTAACACCACACACACTCTGCTAACTCAGGCAGTGTGTCCAGCCTGTTACACAGTTTCTGAATACGGGCAGTGTGTATGGATGGACAGAGCGTTTTTTTCATACAGCAATTAGACCTGCTTTATAAAAACAACAACAAAAGAAGACAGGATATCTTACTTTCTGCAATGTGGGACCTTAAAATATTATTCCACGTATGGCATTGCAAAATAACCAGTTGGTGAGTACACCATTACAACTATGACAATGATGCTTCAACAGAGGGTTGGGATTCAGAGGACAGGGCAACCTCTGATGACATCACCAGGGATGATGCCATCATGTGCATGAGCAATAGCACAGCAGTATATGTGTTTTAAATGTTTTTTTTTATTTTATGTTTCGGCAGCGCTCTAATGACCTCAATTTTCACTTGTATGAGCAGCTAAGTGAACAACCTTATAATTCTGCACAGTGGTGAAGGGTAAGGTTATCCTAATGTGTGTGTGTATCTGTGCAGACATGAATGTGCATCTGTCAGTGTGCATCTTGTATGCAGATAGAGGTGGTGCGTGTCCACACTTCAGAGGAATGTGAGGCCCAGTCACTTGGCTTGAAATCAAGTAGAGTGAAGATTGTTTATGGTCTGCCAAAAGTAATTAATCTCCCTTCTCTATGAAAATTAATCGGATTATACGTTCTTGTGGCCCAGTGAATCTGTCTCCCTGTTATGTGAGAACGTTGAATCTCTTGCTGCTCCTCTGTCCCGCCTCTTACCCATAATGCCAGACCTACTGGCTTCAGCACAACAATGGGCTGCACAATGACTCTGGAGTGTAATCACATTCTCCTGCTTGTCTGAATGCTTGTCTTTCACAGTGTTATGGGCCACTTTACCAGTGTCATATTCTGACCTTTGATGGAGATGCTGAGGTGCACAGAGAGATTTGTTGATTAGCAATATCTGTGTGTCTCTGGCCGCGGGTGAAACACATGTCCACATTATGATTTGACCTTTTCAGCAGTATTCAGATGAGTGTTTTGTGTCCTCCTCGCCTCTTATCATGTAAGTGGGTTATGGGTTAAAATCCTAGAGAGGCTGACTCCAAAATATTCACTGGTTACTTTAGTTCTCGATGCTTGAACCATTCCAACTCCTCTCCTCAACCGGCACGCACCTACACACAGAGTACATAACAGCGCCCTCTTGGTTATACAAATGTATGTTAGAGGACTCTGAAATCATTACTAATATATTTGTCATGTAATGCTCAAAACATTAGCATTACTAAAAAGCTTAGGCCCCTGCAGCACCTTTGCACTGTGTCCACAGAGGAGGCATAGCGTGAGCAGCATGCTAGCAGAGCAGCAGCAGTGTCAGGCCTCCATCTGTCTCAGCATGCTTTGTTCATTAACAGCATTGAGTATAAGTCACCCACATTTTGCCAACGTTCAGAGCCCAAAACACAGTCTGAAGTGTAAATCAGAAGAAAACAGACTTGAAGTGTGAACATTTAATTCAACTGCCATTTATATAAATAAGCTGCTACGCTCCCTGTGTACTGTACTGATCAAAATCTGTTTGGTTAGACACGTGAGACGGACGATTAAAAAAAAGGTAACTTAAAAGCTTTCTGCTTAGACATGCCATTGGAGTCTCTGATGTTCATTACATTACAGTCCAAAAGAACAGAAAGAACAACAAAATGATGATTTTGCTAGTCTTTTAGCCTAGGTGTAGAGCTTAAGCTGTTTCCTGAGATCAACCAAATCCTGTCTGTAAAGGAAAGTCCTGTGTACGACCTACCCGACTGTTACAACCCCAGGCTCAGACTTTTCTCACTCTTTATACTACTACACTAGAGGTAGGCTTTAAGAATCCTCCACCATTGTCTTGTCAGTCAGCTCTTTTAACTCTCACCAGGCTAAAGTTAAATGTGACTCCTGTTACTCTGTGCTGTGACTCTGCTGCTGGCCCCACTGTGGCATGGAGTAGACTCCTCCGGCAGTTTGTAATCGTTGTGTCCATCGTCGGATTATTGATTTTTTTAAAATGCAAAATGATTGTGGAGGTGGTGACCAAGGAATGGAATCAGTGTAAGCCTGACCACAGTTTAACAGCAGGAACACATTACTGTGGCTAGCCTAGTTCTGGGTTTAAATAAGTTATTGTAGTGTGCCAGCTGTCCGGCAAGAAATAAAATACAAATGTATTTCATTTCAAGTTCAGAGCAAGGTTTCAATAAGGAAACAGTAAGGAAAAAAAACATGTGTACTGCAAATGAACAATGCAGTACATTCTTTATTGTAGATCTGGTCATTTTTTTCTTATCAGTGAAGACAACACTACCTACAACCTACATGTAAAGGTGATTGTCCAGATCTTGCAAAACATCAACATTGCTAAACATACATCCAACAGAGGAATGAACTTAGGCAGTCAGACTTTACAGCCTGTAAACAAACTGGCAGTTTTGCCAGAATTACTTCCTACCATAAAATGGTAAATGGTAAATGGCTATAGCTCAGGAGATAGAGCGGGTCATCCAGTAATCAAAGGGTAGCTGGTTTGACTCCCCCGGCTGCATGCCTAAGTATCCTTGAGCAAGATACTGAATCCCAGATTGCTCCAGATGAGCAGGTTGGTACCTTGCATGGCAGCCTCTACCAATATGGAGTTATAATCATTGCAAAACTATTTGCAAATGCGTATCTCAATCTCTGTGTGTAGTCAGATCTGTGTGTGCGTGCTTTATCATTTGTGTGTGTGTAATCAGATCTGTGTGTGCGTATTCAGATCTGTGTGTGCGTGTTCAGATCTGCGTGTGTCTGTTCAGATCTGTGTGTGCGTGTTCAGATCTGTGTGTGTGTAAAAAAATCCGTATGTCTGTATTCTGTATTCTGTAAATGCGTACATAGATCTGTAAATGTCTGTCATCAGTTACAACTCAGGCAGGAGCTCTTGATTGGCTGTCTTTTTACACGTGACTTTTGCTACACTTCTGCCGTGGCAGATCTGCAAATGTGTAGAAAAGATTCGTCTGTAACGTCACTTTTCCTATGCCCTGAGCTCAGGCTCACAGGCTCACGCTGCCTGGCTGCAGTAGCAGTACAGCCTACACACCGAGTTGGCACGTAGCACCCAGTAATGTTAAGCGTGTCATTGTTGGGGTAACAGATGATCGTTACCCTAACAACTTACTGTAAGTAAGAGTTCATGTTTTAGCAGTAACTTAGTTGTCAGAAGCTGACAACTACTTTTACTGACAGCAAACAATCGAGAATCCATTGTGGTCTGCCTCTCAACATCACAACCGCTCGTTGCGCCCGCGGTTGGCAGCCAGGCAGCGTGAGCCTGTGAGCCTGAGCTCAGGGCAAAGGAAAAGTGACGTTACAGACGAATCTTTTCTACAGAATACAGACATACGGATTTTTATTACACACACACAGATCTGAACACGCACACACAGATCTGAACACGCACACACAGATCTGAATACGCACACACAGATCTGACTACACACACAGAGATTGAGATACGCATTTTCAAATAGTTTTGCAATAATTATAACTCCATACTACCATCAGTGTGTGTGTGTGTGTGTGTGTGAATGTGGCAAGTGTTGTAAAGTGCTGTGTATGGTCAGTAGACTGGAAAAGCGATATAGAAAAACAAGTCCATTTACTTCCTACCAAATATAAACAATGTGGCTAATAATAATTTATTGCACAGGAAAACTGTGAGCACAACTACAAGTAGATCAAAAAATCTAAACTAGGAAGTTGGTCTGTCATTTGTGGAAGATGTTTAGAATAACATTATTTTTAAATTTACTGTTACTTTGTCTTTTTCTTTTTTAAATAGTTTAACTAACCTGTTGGCTTGTTTACAACCTGTCTGATAGTCTGGCTACATATGTTTGTTGCTTGATTGGACCTATTTTAGCAAAGCCAAAGCATACAGAGTACAATGTTATCAAAACTGTTAGAATTGATGGCCCAAGCTATGAAAACAAACTTAACTGCTGTTTTCCTTTCAGCATAAATTAGAGAAGATGTAATGTTAACACCAGCACAGTCTTTGATGAGTGACGAAATGGATGATTTCTCTGTGGTTTTGTATACATTATCAGAGCACTTATTTGACTGCATGGAGTATGTTTTATTTGATGTACAATTTAGTAACAATCCGGCGGGGTAATCGACAAACAATGATGTCTGATAATGTTGTGCTCACTCAACCATCAGGAACAGACAGGCAAAAGATAACACGGCTTATAGATTCACCACCACCATATCCCCTGCTTATAATAGGCCCTCACTCCCATGGGACATCCACACATGTGATTTATCTTCTTTGGGCTGATTAGACCTCTTTTTGGAACTATGTGGGTGTGAACAGACTGGGCTTGTTTGACATCTCCCTTACTCTTCTGCTGGTTTTGTTTCAGTTGTTTGGACACATATATTTTGTTTTTATTAATCTTATTGGTAAAATGAGTTAAGTGACATCCAGTAGTTCTCAATGTTGTTTAGCCTAACTTCAACCTAAGCAGAGGTCTAATCAGAGAAAATAACTGAAAACACCTGGGGGGGACTTTAATGCTAATGTGTTAGCAAGCAATTACTTGCCAAACAGACACTAAGATACATTAGGAGCAACATTTGGGATTATTTTGTTTGTGTCCAGTTTATAATTGTAATTTGTGCATTTACTCTCCTTTTGGCTATGATTTGGTCTCCACCAACTCCTGAGAAAAATATATTGCTCTCTCTGATTAATGCTCCACTACATTACCAGGTCTAACTGTGTATGACTGAAGTTTAATGTTGTGCCAGTAGGGGACATTGGATTTACTAGAGCTTTTTTGCTATGTACAGAAAATGTGCTGTAAAATCAAAACAATGAGTTAAAAGAGGCTAATAAACTAAAGAGGCCTGTAAAGTTGTCTATTAATTATCTGTGATTTTGGCACCATGCAGGTTCAACAGAAAAGACAATATTGCATAATACATCTTTGCAGCAGTACTAATACACAGTAGAGGCTTGCTCATAAGATTTTCTGTAAGTCACAAAGTTGGCAGCTAGAAATTCAAGCTCAATTTAAGCTTCAGAATGTCCCTTTAGAAATCTATGGATGATGTCATAGATTTTACATAAAAATAGTGTTTTACATGCAATGATTGATATGAAGTGGATTTTTGTTTGGTGGAACTCACCAAGACTGGAAGATCGAAGCTGAAATAAAGTGTTTTTTGTTGGATTCTGGTTATTGTTACTTCCCTAGGTGCCTGCATCTGACACACAACCAACCATTGGGCAGAATGTCGTACGGGTCCATTGACGGAGGCTCTTTTGGCAGTCGCAACCCATTTGGAGGTCCTACAAGGCAGGGTTACCAGCCAGTAGGTAAGGGAAAATGATTGATTAATTAAATGCATTTCTTTATGATTTCATGAAAATGTCCTACATGTAGCATTAAACAACAATAAATAGTATTTTGAATCTGAGACACTGGCATAATTACCATGATGAAAAACTAAGATTGCCAAATGATTTTCCTTTTTGAACCCTCTTCAGAGAGCTCAGTTGTGCAGTCTTACCACGTACACTTGTGAGGGACACTGAGGGTCATGGCAGTTTGCAGATTTCAATTTCTGCATCTGCTCTTTTTCTGTGACACAACGATTGGGAAATGTACTGTGTCTCCATACAAAACAAAAAAACAAAGTTTGGGTTCTCAAATTGATTTGTCGTGGGTCTTCCAAAAATATGCCAAAATCTGATTGGTCAAAACCATACCTACAGCAACTTACAGTTTTGAATGTAGTGTAGCCAAATACAGTGAAAAGCCTAAAACCCATAAATGCTCATATGAACATCTGAACACATGTTATTACATGTCCCTACAACACAGTTTTAACATAAATATAAACATAAACCACTTTGGAAGTTGATCGGAAGGTCGGTGGTTTGATCCCGGCCGCTGCAGTGTACATGCAAAAGTTTTTTTGGTAACCCCATGTTGCTCCTGGTGGCTGTGCCATCAGTGTGTGTGTGTGTGTGTGTGTGTGTGTGTGTGTGTGTGTGTGTGTGTATGAATCGTTTACTGCTACAGTGTGAATGGGTGTATGCTGACTTGTGTTGTAAAGCGCTTTCTCATCGGTTAGATGAGAAAAGTGCTACCTAAATACTGTCCAAAACCATTTACCATTTTTATATTGGGGTAATTTTTACCCTGTGCTGGTTATTGTTACTGTACATGCATGATTTTTTGTATCTGTATTTATGCTGACTGTATTTAACAAGGGTGAATGTAACATCACACAATTTAAGTAAAAGTCAAAAAATGGAGGGAACTTCTAAATTTCAATGAAACACAACTGAAATACTGCATTTTTCTACAAGGAGAACATAGGCAGATGCATTCAGTACAAACATTTGGTGATGTTGGGTAAATATAAAGACTGCACGTAAGACATATTACACATTCATCAGTTGGATAACCAAAATAGGAAATGTTAGAAGAAAAAAACCTTCTGTACTAAACTTTTGCAGGAGCTTTATATCATCAACCTCTTTCAAAAGTGAACAACAGCAGCACTAAGTGTTATTCATACCAGTTGCACGTCACCATTGTGTCTTTATCAAAGTTAGCATTCATTTCAGTAGTAGTCACTTTTCCAAATATGAGTACTTCTAATCAGAGTCAGGTGTCATCACAGCACATTTATTATTCATAGAAAAATTAATAATTCAAGCAATCAACATTGCATGTACATAAATAAAAATACAATAGACTAATACAATGATTACATGGAAAAAGATGCACAACTAAGTGCTGCACAAACCATCGACAGTTTAATATTTGTACCGACATGTTATATATAATAATATAATGTCTCCATTTCTCCCTATTACCTACAGTATATCAATCATCCATGTGTACGGTATATGTGTTTACGTATGTGTGTGTGTGCAGATGTCACAGGTTTTCATCAGGGTTAAGCAGTGTGAAAAGCAGCTTCATTGGACTTGATCCTCTCACTGCTTTCATTAGTCTCGTAATAGGGCAGGAGCAAAACAGAGCCCCTGAGGCAAAGCCTGTTCCCAGCCAAACTAGAGGTGTGTCTATTTGAGAGAGAAAGATAGACAGATGGAGAGAGACTCAGTACAGAGCTAGAGATGAATGGATGGTGAGGACAATGAACTAATGTTTCATGTTGTGGGCAGGACAAAGAACCATTTGCACAACTCAAGAATATGCATGTGCATTAATGGGAAATTGAAGTACTGTGTTAATTTTTGCATTTTTGCTTTCAAAAACTCATGACACCATGGGCTGAAATGACACATGCGGGCCACCTCACCTCAAAATACACAAGGAATTCACCGAATGCATTCCAGATCATTTCAAAGGCTGTCTACCGATGATATAATAAAATATTTCATCCCCTTTAAAGCAGGTTATTTAAAACAAAAGAATGGCAACCACATTGTAATGCTCTTTTTATGTGTTTTAACAAAAAGGCTGTAAATCGCCTTCAAACTGTGCAGAACGCAGCTGCAAGGCTCGTAACTGGATCTAAGAAAAGGGATCATATCACCCCAATTTTATATTCCCTACATTGGTAACCAATTACATTTAGGATTCATTTTAAGATTTTAGTACTTACTTTTAGAGCCCTCCATGATCAAGCTCCCTCGTACATCACTGAGCTACTGAGACCCTATTCCCCCTCACGCTCACTAAGGTCATCAGATCAGAAACTCTTGATGGTCCCCCCCACTCATTTTAAAACACAAGGTGATTGCTCTTTCAAGGCCAGTGCCCCTCGCCTCTGGAATGCACTACCGTTGACCTTACGTAGCATAGAGTCCACTGAAGGTTTTAAGAGAGAACTTAAAACCTATCTTTTTAGACAGGCTTTTTACTGATGTTGATGTTCTGGGGCCTCTGTAAGCTACCTGGATTTGTGCTGTTGTGTGTTTTTTGTTGTGATCTCTGTATTCTATTGCATTTTATCCTTGTTGAAAAGCACTTTGTGATTTTATCTATGAAAAGTGCTATATAAATTAAATGTACTTACTTAAAAATTTACTTACGTTCTCTACTGTATGTACATACATATATAGCAGGCATTTGCCAGATGCCATATGAAAGTAAGGCCTAAAGTTAAATAAAATACTTTTCGTATACACTGTTTTGTCTGGTACCAAATTGTTTTTTCTTATTTGGTATCTCTTGGGGCACACAAATACAGAGATTTCAGCTAGCATTAGAGACTGTGTGAATTGATTTTTGAGAGCTAGAGGGCATAACGACTCTTAAATGAAATTGCATACATAAAAACATTATCATTATCATTATCATTGGCTCAAGGTAGCATGGCAACTGTGATAGCAAACAATTGTGTTCTACAACGAGCTGACAATATCATCCTGCTGGAGTTGTTTTTTTCTAGAAAGAAAACAGATATAAATCTACTAGCCTATTCACTCTGGTTTAGTCTCCACCGAGTGATGTGAAATATAACTGGCCCTCTAACATTTTTACTTATAGCTTTTTTTTTTTTTTTTACCTCATCCTTGTGTTGTTGGTGATGGACTTCCTACATCTTGTAGGAAGTCTACAAGAAAAGACGTAAACATTTGCATAAAGATGCAGTGTAGTGTCAATTCTGAGCTGTTTGACTCTACAAATTATTAATAAGTGGAAAACTATTATATTATATAAATATTTACATAACCAATAAAACAATGCCATAAATTATGTCAAAAGATGAATGTGCATTGTAATCTGGCTCAATCCTACACCCTGTTAATGAAATGAGTAGAGTGAGTTCATTTTGGTTGTGTGCATAAGAATGATTGTACAAATTTTTGTTGTGAGATGGTGGAGACATGGCCAATCCCTTTGCAACACTGTGATGTGCTCTCATTTTAAATTTCACAGTGACTGAAAGCTTGCCTACAGCTTTAGTGATAGAGGTATTTTCACTAACTATTCATTAGTTTTGAGTGGCTTTTAAAAACTGTGGCTCTGAACCTTGGTTGGAAGATCACTAGTTTTGAGCTAGTTTACACTGACAAGCCTTTGCAAATTCCAGTGGAACGATGCAGTCAGACATGATGAAGAGGTTAACTTCTCTTCTGTGGCAGTACAGTAAACATAACAGATAGCTCTATCACTGATATATCCTTAGACTCCCTACTCATTTAGGGCTGACTAGCACTGACTTTAAAAGCAAAGCTATAGTCCAGCTTCAACACTGGTACACATACAGGACTCGGTCTCATTGGGGCATAAATGTGCTTTTAGTGACAGCCAAAAGACCGCCAGCCTCCATGTCTTTGCAGTGGGGACGTGGCTTCTAAGCGATGTCAGTGTCAGCCAGTGTCCCCCATGTCTCATTATTGCTGTTTGTCAGACACTACATGTCCACATATCATACAGACATTTGCCCACACATGTGTATGGTGCACACGTAGGATGAATCCTGTGTGTGCACCATACATGACTCTATACTTGACTTATACTGTTAACTTGTTGTTTTATGACCTGTAGTTTCCCTGGTAAACATACTGATCTCTTCTGCCTCCTTTTCCAATTCCCAATTCAATACTTTGATTTAAATTTCCCATCAGCCTCAGCTGTACTTTGTGTCTAGAGCTAATTAGAAAATACTAGCATGTTAACATTTATGATTGTGAACAGAGTTACATTATACCTGCTTAACATGAACATGTAAACCTCTTTGGGAGCATGTTAGCATGTTAACATTAGTATTTTGCACCACGTGATTAAGTACAGCCCCACAGAACCGACAGATCTCTTTATATGATTTCTTCATAATGCACCTTTTAAGTTTCTTTAGGTCCATATTACAATTTTATGTTGTGAGAATGTGATTGCTTGCAGACTGGTTAAGTTTAGGCTAAATAAAAACACTTGGTTAGGGTTAAGAAACGATAATGTTTTCGCTTATTATACCAGGTTTTGTAACTGCAAACACGACTGGAAATTGTCCAAAGTTCCCCTTAAAAATATCTAGTCATGTCGTGCTTACAAATGTAAGTCTCCTCAATCTCCTCAACCATTCCTCATGTAAACTACATCTTAAATGAACATCATGTGACACATATTGTAGAAATGCAAATAAGGTACAGATTATTCTCCTTTCAGAGTACGCCATTGCCGCAGCATTAAAGGTGCACTCTGCTGCCACCTAGCGTCTGCAGAAAAGGAGGGGGGACTTTTATTTTATCCAGCTGATTTTGCCTTAGCTGCAGTGCACACCAACAACCACCAGGTGGCACATGTGAGCAGTCCTGACTACAGTGAACACATCAGGGCCCTGAGTTTCTCTCTCCTCCAACTTGAACAAAATCAACAATAACTACCAACAGCCATAGTCCAACCTTAACTATGGTATTGTCACGGGTTAGATTGTTAAAATTAGAAAAATAAGTAAGCTTAAATCCCTGAGGAGCTACATTAGCATTAGTGACGGTTGCGTCCACAAGTATGCAGTTACCTATAATTCCCTCAAACAATGTAATGAAGATGCGCATCAGAGGGGATTTAGAAGTGTGTATACACACTGCCGACTGAATACTAAGTAGTTTTATGCTGTATACCTGCACCACTGGTTAAAGTTATATTACAAGTTAACATATACCTCAGACTGTATGTTTCACTTATAGGCTTATGCAAGTACAAACAGAAAATATCAGCCAAAGCAGTCATATTAACATAGTGTTACACAACATACATCCGCTTCCTGTGGAGTCAGCCAGCCGAAATACAGACAACGCCACTCTGCCATTGCTGAGCACATTGTGGTCAAACGGGCTATCATCAGGATTCAAGCACTCTGCTTCTACCTAGCGTCTACAGTTATCAAGTGCAGCCCCCCCTTTTACCGCCATGGCATCACCGCGGTAACGCAGCAGCGAACAGGTCATATGACAGGAGAGATATCTGTATTTATGACACATACAGTATACGTACATTTGAACATATTCATGGTTTGCAGAAACATTAACTGCCAACATTTTATTTTGGTGACTGGGCTGCACAATATGATTTACCTGGATTGTTCCCTTTTTTCTACAAATGCAATCCTATGCCCTGTTATTCTGAATGACTCACAAGATCAGTGTGGCTGTTAACTATGTAAGACTTGATTAACATGATGATTTTCAACATTTGTTACTAAAGTAATTACTGAGATGCAGTATGTGTGTTGTGTATGCAGCAGTGTGTTTCAGGCAATCACTACCTGAGTCAATTTATAAAAGAGCTCAAATCACTGAGCAGAAAATTTAGTACAATCCACTGCTGCTTGTGTTGAGCTTTATGAATAAGTCCTCGGGTCTATTTTTCTGTCAAATGTTCCCTATTTGGCCAGTCAGTGACAAATGAATATGCCCTTATCTGTCTACTTTGCACTGTGCATTTAGAGCTGTGTATACCAAATGTATGTTCATACCAATCATGTTTGCCACTCGAGGGGAGTAGCTGGAACTAGTTATTATGCTGCAGTTCAGATACACAGTAGGAGGAAGGGAGGATGTGTCAGAGAAAAAACAAACATCACATATGCTTTTTGTCTCTTGACTCAAACATACTGTACTTGTTCATGTGCCCTGAAATACTCCCTTTCACTCATTCTGACAGTCAGCTTCTTTCTCCCAGTCTTCTCTATTGTAGGCAGACAGATGGGAGCCTCAGTCACCAGAAAGGGGGTCTTTGATCACAGTGAAGCCTGGGTACATTATGAGGGATATGAGCGGTGGTGGTTGGGGAGGGGCGGTAGAGCAGGAGCCTGTCAGATTTGCCGTCTGTTGCTCAGGCTGATCTGAAGGGGAGCTCAGGAAATGATCAAAGCCCAGGTTAAGTCTCTAATAGAGCTGTCTTTCAGGCTAATCTCTCTCCTCCCTCTCCTGGCAAAAGCTCTTCATTCTCAACCCTGCACTCTGAGAGGCAACGTGTCATTTCCAGTACAGTCAAGTGTCTCACTTAGGAAGACAGAACAACACGGCTTCAATATCAACACATATTGACACGTCATAAGATGTTTTATTAATATTTAAAGGTGGCTAAAGCTCACTATTTTACATTACGAGTAACTATTGTCATAGTGTGACAATATTAGCATGTCTATATTGAGTTTATATATGTATATATACATACATATATATATATATATATATATATATATATATATATATATATATATATATGTATATGTATATATACATATATAAACTCAATATAGACATGCTAATATTGTGTATATATATATATATAATGTATATAATATATATATTATTGATGTTCTGAAACTCAAATGTTAACTGTGTTGAATTTCAAAACAATGAGTTGTTAGACTTAGGTTTCTTACACTTGTGAAATATTTGTAACAATAAACTTCTGAGATGCTTGACAATTAGTAAAGATGAAACATCTTTATGGTAGGGAAATGGGTTTTGGTGTAAGGTTCAGATTTTCATTTATAGAACATCTTGGAGGTCATCAAAACCATTGAGATTTATCTAGGATCATGAAGGCATCAGTATTATTTAAATTAAGTACTTCTCAAATAATCAAACGGCATTTGACACTACATTACTCCGTAACTTTTCAACTACAGTTTAATAAAAGTTCAACCAGATAACTCACATTTGAAATATTTTTTATAGCAGCAAATCCTTGTTTGATTTTGGCATCTAGGTTCCAACTTCATCACTCCCCACAGATATGTTTACATAGAGATATTGGGGACTGATGAGCAAAACATCTTGAACCCACCAGTTGTGCACGTGGGGTGGTGGTGGGGCTGAAAGAACATGCAGCAATACTGAGGCAGGGCAGCAATGGCATTCACAGGCAGAGGGCGAGTTAGGAAATTTCGTCTTTTAAATAGGCTGCCAAATTGAGAGGGCGTGTTTGGTAGATGATTGTGGAGAGTGGGACATGTCACATGTGTAAAGCAGTGCAGCTTGAGTTATCTGCCCGAACCTCCTCACAGGTTTGCTCTATTTGGAATTGTTACTTTCTAAATTCAACAATCTGACAACCATACAAATTTTACGCTAGAGTTCAGGAACCTGACCCAAACCCAGGTCGAGGCAAGAGGTCATGTGTTGGGTTGGGTTCAGAATTATTTTTTGCGCAAAGGCTTTGGTTGGATTATTTTCAAATGTAGCATAATAAAACTCCTTCATTCTCTATGACTGCCAGTCATCTATGTTGCACGTTGATGTAGATAAATAACGTCCACTGGGAGACAGAAAAAAGAGACAGCGCAGCAAATTGTTGCACAACCCGATCATCAGAATAAATATTGGCGATTTACTTTTCTGCAAATCACGAATATGTTGAAACTTTGCATATTTTTTTGTAGCAACAGTTTTCAGTTATATGTTGTGACAATGCTTTGCTTATGGTCTGGTTAGGTTTTGGCACAACAACCACTTGGTTAGGGTTAGGAAAAGATTGTTTTGGCTTAAAACACCGTTCGCCACTAACACAGCTTGAGAATTCAAAAATATCCAGCGATTTCTTGCTTAAAATTCTCAAAACCCTGCTCAGCTGACACACCACCACTATGCCCTCTGCTACATGAAAGTTGGCTCATAATGTATTGTGAACTTGACACGACACATATTGTAAATGTTAAGATGAAATGTATGACGTGTACACATTTGAACATGTTCATGTATAGTAGAACTAATCAGATAATTATTTGGTCAATGACAAAAATGTCAAAAATTTGTGAAAAATGGAAATAACTAAATAATAACTTTGCAGAGCCCAATTTAAAATATTCAAAAGTCTTGTCTTGTCTGACCAAAACCCAAAGACAGTCAGAAACAACAAGGAGATAAAACAAATCTTGCCATTGAGTAAATGGCCTGAGATTTTTTCTAGGAAAATGACAGAGCTAATTAATCAAAGTTGTTGTGTGGACACTGCTGCTTTTATATATATATATATATATATATATATATATATATATATATATATATATATATATATATACACACATATTTATTATTATTATTATTATTATTATTATTATTATTATATATTATTATATATTATTTTATTTCTTTCTGAGCACAGTGATGACCTCATTTTGTCAGTGGCTGACGACAGAATCCCATCCCTCCCATATCTCTTCACAATTTCAGGAGTCCCTCTTGGTTTTCTTTGGCAGACAACAGAGTGGAAGATGTTGGACCTGACCCATGGATGTGTCCACATTGTTAGTTCCCTGTGATGAGCTCTCTGGAGACATAGACCTGCTCATTAAACTCATATGAAGTTAGAGGGTAGACTGGGTGTGACAAGGCTGTGATAAGCATTTGCTACTCCGGTGCCATGCACTGCTGATGGGCAGTAAGTGGCCAAAGTGGGCCATATGTGAGACAGCCACGCATGAATTAATGGACCAACTGAGACACCATTGATTTCAAGTCCAGCCTTCTGTGACCCAACATCCGCATATGAGCACTTTTGTAGACCTTGGTTTCACAGTGCCCTCTGCGCCTTCTCTCTGGATAGCTCTATACCTATTGATACCACTAGCTGATAGAAGAAAGATTGTGAAGTTAACTTGTTGTCTTATTAACAGTAATCTCAAGGAAGTGTGGAAAATAAAATCTGGATTATGATTATTTAAAAATCCTGATGCTTCTATTCTTTCTTTTTCTATTTTATAAGAAAACCTGTCTTTGGAAAACACTTGAGATTAGTTTTCTACAAAAAACAAGTTAAACAATTTTATTGGATTACAAAACTAACAATAACACACACTTTATCTAGACAGTTTATATTTTGAATTTCTCTCTGAAAAATTCTTCACACCACAGTTATTGTAGTGAATTATTTTTTGAATAAATATAAAGGCTGTTGTATGTATTTGGTGTCTCTTTAATAAAACAGTCAACACATTAATGTGTGGTATATCAATAACCCATGAGAATCACACCGGGTTGAATGTTCCCTATAGATTTAGTGTATTGATTAATTTTGGAAGAATGACTGAACCAATCAAACTACCTACTGTACGTTCTTTGTTCTGCAACCACCAGACAGTTTGTGTTTGCAGCACTTAATGAGAAAGAACTTTGTCAGAATTTAGCCTGCTCCATTAATCTTTCATATCAAGAGTGTGTTGACAGGCTGCTACTGAGGCTTTAAAATACTTTTTAAAATAAAGCCAGAGTTCAGTACTTGTAGGTTTATTAACAGCAGGAACGCAAACAGTTGTTTCATGTTTTGAACTTAAATTCTGTACGAAAAAAAAACATGTTTCAATTGAGCTACTCCTTCATTGAATTTAAAAATAAAATAAAATAAACTCATATATGGCAGAAAATGATGTTTCAGCAAATTTACTCTCCTGATTTTGCCTGATGTGTTGCTGATATTAGATAATTTATTACATCAAAGGTATTTTTTTCTCTTGCAGTTTTACTGTCACTAAAGCGCTCATAATACTGGAGCTTAATTTGTCTTACATGCAGCTATAATTGTTTGGAAAGGTCACGTTTTGTATCAATTACTTCACTGAAAAAAAAAAA